>NW_027206842.1:0-229000 GCF_032191515.1 Phaenicophaeus curvirostris
CAATTCAGTACCCTATCCTAAAGCTTGCTGTTAGGAGGGAATCTGCAGCTTGCAGTGAAAGCGCTTCCACAGGGTAGTCTAATGAGGGCAAACATTTGATGGTAGCAGCTTCCCTGCGGGAGATACTCTCTTTGTCAAAATCGCGTTATTAGGCGAAAGTAAGTTACAATTCAGTACCCTATCCTAAAGCTTGCTGTTAGGAGGGAATCTGCAGCTTGAAGTGAATGTGCTTCCAGAGGGTAGTCTAACGAGGGCAAACATTTGATGGTAGCAGCTTCCCTGCGGGAGAAAGTCTCTTTGCTAAAATCGCATTAATAGGCGAAAGTACGTTACAATTCAGTACCCTATCCTAAAGCTTGCTGTTAGGAGGGAATCTGCAGCTTGCAGTGAAAGCGCTTCCAGAGGGGAGTCTAATGAGGGCAAACATTTGATGGTAGCAGCTTCCCTGCGGGAGATACTCTCTTTGCCAAAATCGCATTATTAGGCGAAAGTAAGTTACAATTCAGTACCATATCCTAAAGCTTGCTGTTAGGAGGGAATCTGCAGCTTGCAGTGAAAGCGCTTCCAGAGGGGAGTCTAATGAGGACAAACATTTGATGGTAGCAGCTTCCCTGCGGGAGATACTCTCTTTGCCAAAATCGCATTATCATCCGCAGTTAAGATACAATTCAGTACTCTATCCTAAAGCTTGCTGTTAGGAGGGAATCTGCAGCTTGCAGTGAAAGCGCTTCCAGAGGGGAGTCTAACGAGGGAAACATTTGATGGTAGCAGCTTCCCTGTGGGAGATACTCTCTTTGCCATAATCGCATTATTAGGCGAAAGTAAGTTACAATTCAGTACCCTATCCTAAAGCTTGCTGTTAGGAAGGAATCTGCAGCTTGCAGTGAAAGCGCTTCCAGAGGGGAGTCTAATGAGGGCAAACATTTGATGGTAGCAGCTTCCCTGCGGGAGATAGTCTCTTTGCCATAATCGCCTTATTAGCCGCAGTTAAGTTACAATTCAGTACCCTATCCTAAAGCTTGCTGTTAGGAGGGAATCTGCAGCTTGCAGTGAAAGCGCTTCCAGAGGGGAGTCTAATGAGGGCAAACATTTGATGGTAGCAGCTTCCCTGCGGGAGATACTCTCTTTGCCAAAATCGCTTTATTAGGCGAAAGTAAGTTACAATTCAGTACCCTATCCTAAAGCTTGCTGTTAGGAGGGAATCTGCAGCTTGCAGGGAAAGCGCTTCCAGAGGGGAGTCTAATGAGGACAAACATTTGATGGTAGCAGCTTCCCTGCGGGAGATACTCTCTTTGCCAAAATCGCATTATTATCCGCAGTTAAGATACAATTCAGTACCCTATCCTAAAGCTTGCTGTTAGGAGGGAATCTGCAGCTTGCAGTGAAAGCGCTTCCAGAGGGGAGTCTAATGAGGGCAAACATTTGATGGTAGCAGCTTCCCTGCGGGAGATACTCTCTTTGCCATAATCGCATTATTAGGCGAAAGTAAGTTACAATTCAGTACCCTGTCCTAAATCTTGCTGTTAGGAAGGAATCTGCAGCTTGCAGTGAAAGCGCTTCCAGAGGGGAGTCTAATGAGGGCAAGCATTTGATGGTAGCAGCTTCCCTGCGGGAGATATTCTCTTTGCCAAAATATCATTATTAGCCGCATTTAAGTTACAATTCAGTACCCTATCCTAAAGCTTGCTGTTAGGAGGGAATCTGCAGCTTGCAGTGAAAGCGCTTCCAGAGGGGAGTCTAATGAGGGCAAACATTTGATGGTAGCAGCTTCCCTGCGGGAGATACTCTCTTTGCCAAAATCGCTTTATTAGGCGAAATTAAGATACAATTCAGTACCCTATCCTAAAGCTTGCTGTTAGGAGGGAATCTGCAGCTTGCAGTGAAAGCGCTTCCAGAGGGGAGTCTAATGAGGGCAAACATTTTATGGTAGCAGCTTCCCTGCGGGAGATATTCTCTTTGCCAAAATCGCATTATTAGGCGAAAGTAAGTTACAATTCAGTACCCTATCCTAAAGCTTGCAGTTAGGAGGGAATCTGCAGCTTGCAGTGAAAGCGCTTCCAGAGGGGAGTCTAATGAGGACAAACATTTGATGGTAGCAGCTTCCCTGCGGGAGATACTCTCTTTGCCAAAATCGCATTATTATCCGCAGTTAAGTTACAATTCAGTACTCTATCCTAAAGCTTGCTGTTAGGAGGGAATCTGCAGCTTGCAGTGAAAGCGCTTCCAGAGGGGAGTCTAATGAGGGCAAACATTTGATGGTAGCAACTTCCCTGCGGGAGATACTCTCTTTGCCAAAATCGCATTATTAGGCGAAAGTAAGTTACAATTCAGGACCCTATCCTAAAGCTTGCTGTTAGGAGGGAATCTGCTGCTTGCAGTGAAAGCGCTTCCAGAGGGGAGTCTAATGAGGGCAAACATTTGATGGTAGCAGCTTCCCTGCGGGAGATATTCTCTTTGCCAAATTCTCCTTATTTGCCGCAGTTAAGTTACAATTCAGTACCCTATCCTAAAGCTTGCTGTTAGGAGGGAATCTGCAGCTTGCAGTGAAAGCGCTTCCAGAGGGGAGTCTAATGAGGGCAAACATTTGATGGTAGCAGCTTCCCTGCGGGAGATAGTCTCTTTGCCAAAATCGCATTATTAGGCGAAAGTAAGTTACAATTCAGGACCCTATCGTAAAGCTTGCTGTTAGGAGGGAATCTGCAGCTTGCAGTGAAAGCGCTTCCAGAGGGGAGTCTAATGAGGGCAAATATTTGATGGTAGCAGCTTCCCTGCAGGAGATACTCTCTTTGCCATAATCGCACAATTAGGCGAAAGTAAGTTACAATTCAGTACCCTATTCTAAAGCTTGCTGTTAGGAGGGAATCTGCAGCTTGCAGTGAAAGCGCTTCCAGAGGGGAGTCTAATGAGGGCAAACATTTGGTGGCAGCAGCTTCCCTGCGAGTTATAGTCTCTTTGCCAAAATCGCATTATTAGGCGAAAGTAAGTTACAATTCAGTACCCTATCCTAAAGCTTGCTGTTAGGAGGGAATCTGCAGCTTGCAGTGAAAGCGCTTCCAGAGGGGAGTCTAACGAGGGCAAACATTTGATGGTAGCAGCTTCCCTGTGGGAGATACTCTCTTTGCCAAAATCTCATTACTAGGCGAAAGTAAGTTACAATTCAGTACACTATCCTAAAGCTTGCTGTTAGGAGGGAATCTGCAGCTTGCAGTGAAAGCGCTTCCAGAGGGGAGTCTAATGAGGGCAAATATTTGATGGTAGCAGCTTCCCTGCGGGAGATATTCTCTTTGCCAAAATCGAATTATTAGGCGAAAGTAAGATAGAATTCAGTACCCTATCCTAAAGCTTGCTGTTAGGAGGGAATCTGCAGCTTGCAGTGAAAGCGCTTCCAGAGGGGAGTCTAATGAGGGCAAACATTTGATGGTAGCAGCTTCCCTGCGGGAGATACTCTCTTTGCCAAAATCGCATTATTAGGCGAAAGTAAGTTACAATTCAGTACCCTATCCTAAAGCTTGCTGTTAGGAGGAAATCTGCAGCTTGCAGTGAAAGCGCTTCCAGAGGGGAGTCTAACGAGGGCAAACATTTGATGGTAGCAGCTTCCCTGCGGGAGATAGTCTCTTTGCCAAAATCGCATTATTAGGTGAAAGTAAGTTACAATTCAGTACCCTATCCTAAAGCTTGCTATTAGGAAGGAATCTGCAGCTTGCAGTGAAAGCGCTTCCAGAGGGGAGTCTAATGAGGGCAAACATTTGGTGGCAGCAGCTTCCCTGCGAGTTATAGTCTCTTTGCCAAAATCGCATTATTAGGCGAAAGTAAGTTACAATTCAGTACTCTATCCGAAAGCTTGCTGTTAGGAAGGAATCTGCAGCTTGCAGTGAAAGCGCTTCCAGAGGGGAGTCTAATGAGGGCAAACATTTGATGGTAGTAGCTTCCCTGCGGGAGATACTCTCTTTGCCAAAATCGCCTTATGAGCCGCAGTTAAGTTACAATTCAGTACCCTATCCTAAAGCTTGCTGTTAGGAGGGAATCTGCAGCTTGCAGTGAAAGAGCTTCCAGAGGGGAGTCTAATGAGGGCAAACGTTTGATGGTAACAGCTTCCCTGCGCGAGACAGTCTCTTTGCCAAAATCGCATTATTAGGCGAAAGTAAGTTACAATTCAGTACCCTATCCTAAAGCTTGCTGTTAGGAGGGAATCTGCAGCTTGCAGTGAAAGCGCTTCCAGAGGGGAGTCTAATGAGGGCAAACATTTGATGGTAGCAGCTTCCCTGCGGGAGATACTCTCTTTGCCAAAATCGCATTATTAGGCGAAAGTAAGTTACAATTCAGTACCCTATCCTAAAGCTTGCTGTTAGGAGGGAATCTGCAGCTTGCAGTGAAAGCGCTTCCAGAGGGGAGTCTAATGAGGGCAAACATTTGATGGTAGCAGCTTCCCTGCGGGAGATACTCTCTTTGCCACAATCTCTTTATTAGGCGAAAGTAAGATACAATTCAGTACCCTATCCTAAAGCTTGCTGTTAGGAGGGAATCTGCAGCTTGCAGTGAAAGCACTTCCAGAGGGGAGTCTAATGAGGGCAAACATTTGATGGTAGCAGCTTCCCTGCGGGAGATACTCTCTTTGCCAAAATCGCCTTATTAGCCGCAGTTAAGTTACAATTCAGTACCCTATCCTAAAGCTTGCTGTTAGGAGGGAATCTGCAGCTTGCAGTGAAAGCGCTTCCAGAGGGGAGTCTAATGAGGGCAAACATTTGATGGTAGCAGCTTCCCTGCGGGAGATACTCTTTTTGCCAAAATCGCCTTATTAGTCGAAAGTAAGTTACAATTCAGTACCCTATCCTAAAGCTTGCTGTTAGGAGGGAATCTGCAGCTTGCAGTGAAAGCGCTTCCAGAGGGGAGTCTAATGAGGGCAAACATTTGATGGTAGCAGCTTCCCTGCGGGAGATACTCTCTTTGCCAAAATCGCATTATTAGGCGAAAGTAAGTTACAATTCAGTACCCTATCCTAAAGCTTGCTGTTAGGAGGGAATCTGCAGCTTGCAGTGAAAGCGCTTCCAGAGGGGAGTCTAATGAGGACAAAAATTTGATGGTAGCAGCTTCCCTGCGGGAGATACTCTCTTTGCCAATATCGCATTATCATCCGCAGTTAAGATACAATTCAGTACTCTATCCTAAAGCTTGCTGTTAGGAGGGAATCTGCAGCTTGCAGTGAAAGCGCTTCCAGAGGGGAGTCAAATGAGGGCAAAAGTTTGATGGTAACAGCTTCCCTGCGGGAGATACTCTCTTTGCAAAAATCGCATTATTAAGCGAAAGTAAGATACAATTCAGTACCCTATCCTAAAGCTTGCTGTTAGGAAGGAATCTGCAGCTTGCAGTGAAAGCGCTTCCAGAGGGGAGTCTAACGAGGGCAAACATTTGATGGTAGCAGCTTCCCTGCGGGAGATAGTCTCTTTGCCAAAATCGCATTATTAGGCGAAAGTAAGTTACAATTCAGTACCCTATCCTAAAGCTTGCTGTTAGGAGGGAATCTGCAGCTTGCAGTGAAAGCAATTCCAGAGGGGAGTCTAATGAGGGCAAACATTTGATGGTAGCAGCTTCCCTGCGGGAGATACTCTCTTTGCCAAAATCGCATTATTAGGCGAAAGTACGTTACAATTCAGTACCCTATCCTAAAGCTTGCTGTTAGGAGGGAATCTGCAGCTTGCAGTGAAAGCGCTTCCAGAGGGGAGTCTAATGAGGGCAAACATTTGATGGTAGCAGCTTCCCTGCGGGAGATATTCTTTTTGCCAAAATCGCCTTATTAGTCGAAAGTAAGTTACAATTCAGTACCCTATCCTAAAGCTTGCTGTTAGGAGGGAATCTGCAGCTTGCAGTGAAAGCGCTTCCAGAGGGGAGTCTAATGAGGACAAACATTTGATGGTAGCAGCTTCCCTGCGGGAGATACTCTCTTTGCCAAAATCGCATTATCATCCGCAGTTAAGATACAATTCAGTACTCTATCCTAAAGCTTGCTGTTAGGAGGGAATCTGCAGCTTGCAGTGAAAGCGCTTCCAGAGGGGAGTCTAACGAGGGAAACATTTGATGGTAGCAGCTTCCCTGTGGGAGATACTCTCTTTGCCATAATCGCATTATTAGGCGAAAGTAAGTTACAATTCAGTACCCTATCCTAAAGCTTGCTGTTAGGAAGGAATCTGCAGCTTGCAGTGAAAGCGCTTCCAGAGGGGAGTCTAATGAGGGCAAACATTTGATGGTAGCAGCTTCCCTGCGGGAGATAGTCTCTTTGCCATAATCGCCTTATTAGCCGCAGTTAAGTTACAATTCAGTACCCTATCCTAAAGCTTGCTGTTAGGAGGGAATCTGCAGCTTGCAGTGAAAGCGCTTCCAGAGGGGAGTCTAATGAGGGCAAACATTTGATGGTAGCAGCTTCCCTGCGGGAGATACTCTCTTTGCCAAAATCGCTTTATTAGGCGAAAGTAAGTTACAATTCAGTACCCTATCCTAAAGCTTGCTGTTAGGAGGGAATCTGCAGCTTGCAGGGAAAGCGCTTCCAGAGGGGAGTCTAATGAGGACAAACATTTGATGGTAGCAGCTTCCCTGCGGGAGATACTCTCTTTGCCAAAATCGCATTTTTATCCGCAGTTAAGATACAATTCAGTACCCTATCCTAAAGCTTGCTGTTAGGAGGGAATCTGCAGCTTGCAGTGAAAGCGCTTCCAGAGGGGAGTCTAATGAGGGCAAACATTTGATGGTAGCAGCTTCCCTGCGGGAGATACTCTCTTAGCCAAAATCGCATTATTAGGCGAAAGTAAGTTACAATTCAGTACCCTGTCCTAAAGCTTGCTGTTAGGAAGGAATCTGCAGCTTGCAGTGAAAGCGCTTCCAGAGGGGAGTCTAATGAGGGCAAGCATTTGATGGTAGCAGCTTCCCTGCGGGAGATATTCTCTTTGCCAAAATATCATTATTAGCCGCATTTAAGTTACAATTCAGTACCCTATCCTAAAGCTTGCTGTTAGGAGGGAATCTGCAGCTTGCAGTGAAAGCGCTTCCAGAGGGGAGTCTAATGAGGGCAAACATTTGATGGTAGCAGCTTCCCTGCGGGAGATACTCTCTTTGCCAAAATCGCTTTATTAGGCGAAATTAAGATACAATTCAGTACCCTATCCTAAAGCTTGCTGTTAGGAGGGAATCTGCAGCTTGCAGTGAAAGCGCTTCCAGAGGGGAGTCTAATAAGGGCAAACATTTTATGGTAGCAGCTTCCCTGTGGGAGATATTCTCTTTGCCAAAATCGCATTATTAGGCGAAAGTAAGTTACAATTCAGTACCCTATCCTAAAGCTTGCAGTTAGGAGGGAATCTGCAGCTTGCAGTGAAAGCGCTTCCAGAGGGGAGTCTAATGAGGACAAACATTTGATGGTAGCAGCTTCCCTGCGGGAGATACTCTCTTTGCCAAAATCGCATTATTATCCGCAGTTAAGTTACAATTCAGTACTCTATCCTAAAGCTTGCTGTTAGGAGGGAATCTGCAGCTTGCAGTGAAAGCGCTTCCAGAGGGGAGTCTAATGAGGGCAAACATTTGATGGTAGCAGCTTCCCTGCGGGAGATACTCTCTTTGCCAAAATCGCATTATTAGGCGAAAGTAAGTTACAATTCAGGACCCTATCCTAAAGCTTGCTGTTAGGAGGGAATCTGCTGCTTGCAGTGAAAGCGCTTCCAGAGGGGAGTCTAATGAGGGCAAACATTTGATGGTAGCAGCTTCCCTGCGGGAGATATTCTCTTTGCCAAATTCTCCTTATTAGCCGCAGTTAAGTTACAATTCAGTACCCTATCCTAAAGCTTGCTGTTAGGAGGGAATCTGCAGCTTGCAGTGAAAGCGCTTCCAGAGGGGAGTGTAATGAGGGCAAAGATTTGATGGTAGCAGCTTCCCTGCGGGAGATAGTCTCTTTGCCAAAATCGCATTATTAGGCGAAAGTAAGTTACAATTCAGGACCCTATCGTAAAGCTTGCTGTTAGGAGGGAATCTGCAGCTTGCAGTGAAAGCGCTTCCAGAGGAGAGTCTAATGAGGGCAAATATTTCATGGTAGCAGCTTCCCTGCGGGAGATAGTCTCTTTTCCAAAATCGCATTATTATGCGAAAGTAAGTTACAATTCGGTACCCTATCCTAAAGCTTGCTGTTAGGAGGGAATCTGCAGCTTGCAGTGAAAGCGCTTCCAGAGGGGAGTCTAATGAGGGCAAACATTTGATGGTAGCAGCTTCCCTGCGGGAGATACTCTCTTTACCAAAATCGCATTATTAGGCGAAAGTAAGTTACAATTCAGTACCCTATCCTAAAGCTTGCTGTTAGGAGGGAATCTGCAGCTTGCAGTGAAAGCGCTTCCACAGGGTAGTCTAATGAGGGCAAACATTTGATGGTAGCAGCTTCCCTGCGGGAGATACTCTCTTTGTCAAAATCGCATTATTAGGCGAAAGTAAGTTACAATTCAGTACCCTATCCTAAAGCTTGCTGTTAGGAGGGAATCTGCAGCTTGAAGTGAATGTGCTTCCACAGGGTAGTCTAACGAGGGCAAACATTTGATGGTAACAGCTTCCCTGCGGGAGATACTCTCTTTGTCAAAATCGCATTATTAGGCGAAAGTAAGTTACAATTCAGTACCTTATCCTAAAGCTTGCTGTTAGGAGGGAATCTGCAGCTTGCAGTGAAAGCGCTTCCAGAGGGGAGTCTAATGAGGGCAAACATTTGATGGTAGCAGCTTCCCTGCGGGAGATACTCTCTTTGCCAAAATCGCATTATTAGGCGAAAGTAAGTTACAATTCAGCACCCTATCCTAAAGCTTGCTGTTAGGAGGGAATCTGCAGCTTGCAGTGAAAGCGCTTCCAGAGGGGAGTCTAAGGAGGGCAAACATTTGATGGTAGCAGCTTCCCTGCGGGAGATAGTCTCTTTGCCAAAATCGCATTATTAGGCGAAAGTAAGTTACAATTCAGTACCCTATCCTAAAGCTTGCTGTTAGGAGGGAATCTGCAGCTTGCAGTGAAAGCGCTTCCAGAGGGGAGTCTAATGAGGGCAAACATTTGATGGTAGCAGCTTCCCTGCGGGAGATACTCTCTTTGCCAAAATCGCATTATTAGGCGAAAGTAAGTTACAATTCAGTACCCTATCCTAAAGCTTGCTGTTAGGAGGGAATCTGCAGCTTGCAGTGAAAGCGCTTCCAGAGGGGAGTCTAATGAGGGCAAACATTTGATGGTAACAGCTTTCCTGCCGGAGATACTCTCTTTGCAAAAATCTCATTATTATGCGAAAGTAAGTTACAATTCAGTACCCTATCCTAAAGCTTGCTGTTAGGAGGGAATCTGCAGCTTGCAGTGAAAGCGCTTCCAGAGGGGAGTCTAATGAGGGCAAACATTTGATGTTAGCAGCTTCCCTGCGGGTGATACTCTCTTTGCCAAAATCGCATTATTAGGCGAAAGTAAGTTACAATTCAGTACCCTATCCTAAAACTTGCTGTTAGGAGGGAATCTGCAGCTTGCAGTGAAAGCGCTTCCAGAGGGGAGTCTAATGAGGGCAAACATTTGATGGTAGCAGCTTCCCTGCGGGAGATACTCTCTTTGCCAAAATCGCATTATTAGACGAAAGTAAGTTACAATTCAGTACCCTATCCTAAAGCTTGCTGTTAGGAGGGAATCTGCAGCTTGCAGTGAAAGCGCTTCCAGAGGGGATTCTAAGGAGGGCAAACATTTGATGGTAGCAGCTTCCCTGCGGGAGATACTCTCTTTGCCAAAATCGCATTATTATGCGAAAGTAAGTTACAATTCAGTACCCTATCCTAAAGCTTGCTGTTAGGAGGGAATCTGCAGCTTGCAGTGAATGCGCTTCCAGAGGGGAGTCTAACGAGGGCAAACATTTGATGGTAGCAGCTTCCCTGCGGGAGATACTCTCTTTGCCAAAATCGCATTATTAGGCGAAAGTAAGTTACAATTCAGTACCCTATCCTAAAGCTTGCTGTTAGGAGGGAATCTGCAGCTTGCAGTGAAAGCGCTACCAGAGGGGAGTCTAATGAGGGCAAACATTTGATGGTAGCAGCTTCCCTGCGGGAGGTACTCTCTTTGCCAAAATCGCATTATTAGGCGAAAGTAAGTTACAATTCAGTACCCTATCCTAAAGCTTGCTGTTAGGAGGGAATCTGCAGCTTGCAGTGAAAGCGCTTCCGGAGGGGAGTCTAACGAGGGTAAACGTTTGATGGTAGCAGCTTCCCTGCGGGAAATACTCTCTTTGCCAAAATCGCATTATTAGGCGAAAGTAAGTTACAATTCAGTACCCTATCCTAAAGCTTGCTGTTAGGAGGGAATCTGCAGCTTGCAGTGAAAGCGCTTCCAGAGGGGAGTCTAACGAGAGCAAACATTTGATGGTAGCAGCTTCCCTGCGGGAGATACTCTCTTTTCCAAAATCGCATTATTAGGCGAAAGTAAATTACAATTCAGTACCCTATCCTAAAGCTTGCTGTTAGGAGGGAATCTGCAGCTTGCAGTGAATGCACTTCCAGAGGGTAGTCTAACGAGGGCAAACATTTGATGGTAACAGCTTCCCTGCGGGAGATACTCTCTTTGCCAAAATCGCATTATTAGGCGAAAGTAAGTTACAATTCAGTACCCTATCCTAAAGCTTGCTGTTAGGAGGGAATCTGCAGCTTGCAGTGAAAGCGCTTCCAGAGGGGAGTCTAATGAGGGCAAATATTTGATGGTAGCAGCTTCCCTGCGGGAGATAGTCTCTTTTCCAAAATCGCATTATTATGCGAAAGTAAGTTACAATTCAGTACCCTATCCTAAAGCTTGCTGTTAGGAGGGAATCTGCAGCTTGCAGTGAAAGCGCTTCCGGAGGGGAGTCTAACGAGGGTAAACGTTTGATGGTAGCAGCTTCCCTGCGGGAGATACTCTCTTTGCCAAAATCGCATTATTAGCCGCAGTTAAGTTACAATTCAGTACACTGTCCTACAGCTTGCTGTTAGGAGGGAATCTGCAGCTTGCAGTGAAAGCGCTTCCAGAGGGGAGTCTAATGAGGGCAAACATTTGGTGGCAGCAGCTTCCCTGCGGGTGATACTCTCTTTGCCAAAATCGCATTATTAGGCGAAAGTAAGTTACAATTCAGTACCCTATCCTAAAGCTTGCTGTTAGGAGGGAATCTGCAGCTTGCAGTGAAAGCGCTTCCAGAGGGGAGTCTAATGAGGGCAAACATTTGATGGTAGCAGCTTCCCTGCGGGAGATATTCTCTTTCCCAAAATCGCCTTATTAGCCGCAGATAAGTTACAATTCAGTACCCTATCCTAAAGCTTGCTGTTAGGAGGGAATCTGCAGCTTGCAGTGAAAGCGCTTCCAGAGGGGAGTCTAATGAGGGCAAACATTTGATGGTAGCAGCTTCCCTGCGGGATATACTCTCTTTGCCAAAATCGCATTATTAGCCGCAGTTAAGTTACAATTCAGTACCCTATCCTAAAGCTTGCTGTTAGGAGGGAATCTGCAGCTTGCAGTGAAAGCGCTTCCAGAGGGGAGTCTAATGAGGGCAAACATTTGATGGTAGCAGCTTCCCTGCGGGAGATACTCTCTTTGCCAATATCGCATTATTAGCCGCAGTTAAGATACAATTCAGTACCCTATCCTAAAGCTTGCTGTTAGGAGGGAATCTGCAGCTTGCAGTGAAAGCGCTTCCACAGGGTAGTCTAATGAGGGCAAACATTTGATGGTAGCAGCTTCCCTGCGGGAGATACTCTCTTTGCCAAAATCGCATTATTAGGCGAAAGTAAGTTACAATTCAGTACCCTATCCTAAAGCTTGCTGTTAGGAGGGAATCTGCAGCTTGCAGTGAAAGCGCTTCCGGAGGGGAGTCTAACGAGGGTAAACGTTTGATGGTAGCAGCTTCCCTGCGGGAGATACTCTCTTTGCCAAAATCGCATTATTAGCCGCAGTTAAGTTACAATTCAGTACACTGTCCTACAGCTTGCTGTTAGGAGGGAATCTGCAGCTTGCAGTGAAAGCGCTTCCAGAGGGGAGTCTAATGAGGGCAAACATTTGATGTTAGCAGCTTCCCTGCGGGTGATACTCTCTTTGCCAAAATCGCATTATTAGGCGAAAGTAAGTTACAATTCAGTACCCTATCCTAAAGCTTGCTGTTAGGAGGGAATCTGCAGCTTGCAGTGAAAGCGCTTCCAGAGGGGAGTCTAATGAGGGCAAACATTTGATGGTAGCAGCTTCCCTGCGGGAGATATTCTCTTTCCCAAAATCGCCTTATTAGCCGCAGATAAGTTACAATTCAGTACCCTATCCTAAAGCTTGCTGTTAGGAGGGAATCTGCAGCTTGCAGTGAAAGCGCTTCCAGAGGGGAGTCTAATGAGGGCAAACATTTGATGGTAGCAGCTTCCCTGCGGGATATACTCTCTCCGCCAAAATCGCATTATTAGGCGAAAGTAAGTTACAATTCAGTACCCTATCCTAAAGCTTGCTGTTAGGAGGGAATCTGCAGCTTGCAGTGAAAGCGCTTCCAGAGGGGAGTCTAATGAGGGCAAACATTTGATGGTAGCAGCTTCCCTGCGGGAGATACTCTCTTTGCCAATATCGCATTATTAGCCGCAGTTAAGTTACAATTCAGTACCCTATCCTAAAGCTTGCTGTTAGGAGGGAATCTGCAGCTTGCAGTGAAAGCGCTTCCACAGGGTAGTCTAATGAGGGCAAACATTTGATGGTAGCAGCTTCCCTGCGGGAGATAGTCTCTTTGCCAAAATCGCATTATTAGGCGAAAGTAAGTTACAATTCAGTACACTATCCTAAAGCTTGCTGTTAGGAGGGAATCTGCAGCTTGCAGTGAAAGCGCTTCCAGAGGGGAGTCTAATGAGGGCAAACATTTGATGGTAGCAGCTTCCCTGCGGGAGATACTCTCTTTGCCAAAACGCATTATTAGGCGAAAGTAAGTTACAATTCAGTACCCTATCCTAAAGCTTGCTGTTAGGAGGGAATCTGCAGCTTGCAGTGAAAGCGCTACAAGAGGGGAGTCTAATGAGGGCAAACATTTGATGGTAGCAGCTTCCCTGCGGGAGATACTCTCTTTTCCAAAATCGCATTATTAGGCGAAAGTAAATTACAATTCAGTACCCTATCCTAAAGCTTGCTGTTAGGAGGGAATCTGCAGCTTGCAGTGAATACACTTCCAGAGGGTAGTCTAACGAGGGCAAACATTTGATGGTAACAGCTTCCCTGCGGGAGATACTCTCTTTGCCAAAATCGCATTATTAGGCGAAAGTAAGTTACAATTCAGTACCCTATCCTAAAGCTTGCTGTTAGGAGGAAATCTGCAGCTTGCAGTGAAAGCGCTTCCAGAGGGGAGTCTAATGAGGGCAAACATTTGATGGTAGCAGCTTCCCTGCGGGAGATACTCTCTTTGCCAAAATCGCATTATTAGGCGAAAGTAAGTTACAATTCAGTACCCTATCCTAAAGCTTGCTGTTAGGAGGGAATCTGCAGCTTGCAGTGAAAGCGCTTCCAGAGGGGAGTCTAATGAGGGGAAGCATTTGATGGTAGCAGCTTCCCTGCGGGAGATACTCTCTTTGCCAAAATCGCATTATTAGCCGCAGTTAAGTTACAATTCAGTACACTGTCCTACAGCTTGCTGTTAGGAGGGAATCTTCAGCTTGCAGTGAAAGTGCTTCCAGAGGGGAGTCTAATGAGGGCAAACATTTGATGTTAGCATCTTCCCTGCGGGTGATACTCTCTTTGCCAAAATCGCATTATTAGGCGAAAGTAAGTTACAATTCAGTACCCTATGCTAAAGCTTGCTGTTAGGAGGGAATCTGCAGCTTGCCGTGAAAGCGCTTCCAGAGGGGAGTCTAATGAGGGCAAACATTTGATGGTAGCAGCTTCCCTGCGGGAGATACTTTCTTTTCCAAAATCGCATTATTAGGCGAAAGTAAGTTACAATTCAGGACCCTATCCTAAAGCTTGCTGTTAGGAGGGAATCTGCAGCTTGCAGTGAAAGCGCTTCCAGAGGGGAGTCTAATGAGGGCAAACATTTGATGGTAGCAGCTTCCCTGCGGGAGATACTCTCTTTTCCAATTTCGCCTTATTAGCCGCAGTTAAGTTACAATTCAGTACCCTATCCTAAAGCTTGCTGTTAGGAGGGAATCTGCAGCTTGCAGTGAAAGCGCTTCCAGAGGGGAGTCTAATGAGGGCAAACATTTGATGGTAGCAGCTTCCCTGCGGGAGATACTCTCTTTGCCATAATCGCATTATTAGGCGAAAGTAAGTTACAATTCAGTACCCTATCCTAAAGCTTGCTGTTAGGAGGGAATCTGCAGCTTGCAGTGAAAGCGGTTCCAGAGGGGAGTCTAATGAGGGCAAACATTTGATGGTAGCAGCTTCCCTGCGGGAGATATTCTCTTTCCCAAAATCGCCTTATTAGCCGCAGTTAAGTTACAATTCAGTACCCTATCCTAAAGCTTGCTGTTAGGAGGGAATCTGCAGCTTGCAGTGAAAGCGCTTCCAGAGGGGAGTCTAATGAGGGCAAACATTTGATGGTAGCAGCTTCCCTGCGGGATATACTCTCTTTTCCAAAATCGCATTATTAGGCGAAAGTAAGTTACAATTCAGTACCCTATCCTAAAGCTTGCTGTTAGGAGGGAATCTGCAGCTTGCAGTGAAAGCGCTTCCGGAGGGGAGTCTAACGAGGGCAAACATTTGATGGTAGCAGCTTCCCTGCGGGAGATACTCTCTCCGCCAAAATCGCATTATTAGGCGAAAGTAAGATACAATTCAGTACCCTATCCTAAAGCTTGCTGTTAGGAGGGAATCTGCAGCTTGCAGTGAAAGCGCTTCCAGAGGGGAGTCTAACGAGGGCAAATATTTGATGGTAGCAGCTTCCCTGCGGGAGATATTCTCTTTGCCAAAATATCATTATTAGCCGCAGTTAAGTTACAATTCAGTACCCTATGCTAAAGCTTGCTGTTAGGAGGGAATCTGCAGCTTGCAGTGAAAGCGCTTCCAGAGGGGAGTCTAATGAGGGCAAACATTTGATGGTAGCAGCTTCCCTGCGGGAGATATTCTCTTTCCCAAAATCGCCTTATTAGCCGCAGTTAAGTTACAATTCAGCACCCTATCCTAAAGCTTGCTGTTAGGAGGGAATCTGCAGCTTGCAGTGAAAGCGCTTCCAGAGGGGAGTCTAATGAGGGCAAACATTTGATGGTAGCAGCTTCCCTGCGGGAGATACTCTCTTTGCCAAAATCGCATTATTAGGCGAAAGTAAGTTACAATTCAGTACCCTATCCTAAAGCTTGCTGTTAGGAGGGAATCTGCAGCTTGCAGTGAAAGCGCTTCCGGAGGGGAGTCTAACGAGGGTAAACGTTTGATGGTAGCAGCTTCCCTGCGGGAGATACTCTCTTTGCCAAAATCGCATTATTAGGCGAAATTAAGTTACAATTCAGTACCCTATCCTAAAGCTTGCTGTTAGGAGGGAATCTGCAGCTTGCAGTGAAAGCGCTTCCAGAGGGGAGTCTAACGAGGGCAAACATTTGATGGTAGCAGCTTCCCTGCGGGAGATACTCTCTTTGCCAAAATCGCATTATTAGGCGAAAGTAATTTACAATTCAGTACCCTATCCTAAAGCTTGCTGTTAGGAGGGAATCTGCAGCTTGCAGTGAAAGCACTTCCAGAGGGGAGTCTAACGAGGGCAAACATTTGATGGTAGCAGCTTCCCTGCGGGAGATACTCTCTTTTCCAATTTCGCCTTATTAGCCGCAGTTAAGTTACAATTCAGTACCCTATCCTAAAGCTTGCTGTTAGGAGGGAATCTGCAGCTTGCAGTGAAAGCGCTTCCAGAGGGGAGTCTAATGAGGGCAAACATTTGATGGTAGCAGCTTCCCTGCGGGAGATACTCTCTTTGCCATAATCGCATTATTAGGCGAAAGTAAGTTACAATTCAGTACCCTATCCTAAAGCTTGCTGTTAGGAGGGAATCTGCAGCTTGCAGTGAAAGCGCTTCCAGAGGGGAGTCTAATGAGGGCAAACATTTGATGGTAGCAGCTTCCCTGCGGGAGATACTCTCTTTGCCAAAATCGCATTATTAGGCGAAAGTAAGTTACAATTCAGTACCCTATCCTAAAGCTTGCTATTAGGAGGGAATCTGCAGCTTGCAGTGAAAGCGCTTCCAGAGGGGAGTCTAATGAGGGCAAACATTTGATAGTAGCATCTTCCCTGCGGGAGATACTCTCTTTGCCAAAATCGCATTATTAGGCGAAAGTAAGTTACAATTCAGTACCCTATCCTAAAGCTTGCTGTTAGGAGGAAATCTGCAGCTTGCAGTGAAAGCGCTACCAGAGGGGAGTCTAATGAGGGCAAACATTTGATGGTAGCAGCTTCCCTGCGGGAGATACTCTCTTTGCCAAAATCGCATTATTAGGCGAAAGTAAGTTACAATTCAGTACCCTATCCTAAAGCTTGCTGTTAGGAGGGAATCTGCAGCTTGCAGTGAAAGCGCTTCCGGAGGGGAGTCTAACGAGGGTAAACGTTTGATGGTAGCAGCTTCCCTGCGGGAGATAGTCTCTTTGCCAAAATCGCATTATTAGGCGAAATTAAGTTACAATTCAGTACCCTATCCTAAAGCTTGCTGTTAGGAGGGAATCTGCAGCTTGCAGTGAAAGCGCTTCCAGAGGGGAGTCTAACGAGGGCAAACATTTGATGGTAGCAGCTTCCCTGCGGGAGATACTCTCTTTGCCAAAATCGCATTATTAGGCGAAAGTAATTTACAATTCAGTACCCTATCCTAAAGCTTGCTGTTAGGAGGGAATCTGCAGCTTGCAGTGAAAGCACTTCCAGAGGGGAGTCTAACGAGGGCAAAGATTTGATGGTAGCAGCTTCCCTGCGGGAGATACTCTCTTTTCAAATTTCGCCTTATTAGCCGCAGTTAAGTTACAATTCAGTACCCTATCCTAAAGCTTGCTGTTAGGAGGGAATCTGCAGCTTGCAGTGAAAGCGCTTCCAGAGGGGAGTCTAATGAGGGCAAACATTTGATGTTAGCAGCTTCCCTGCGGGAGATACCCTCTTTGCCATAATCGCATTATTAGGCGAAAGTAAGTTTCAATTCAGTACACTATCCTAAAGCTTGCTGTTAGGAGGGAATCTGCAGCTTGCAGTGAAAGCGCTTCCGGAGGGGAGTCTAATGAGGGCAAACATTTGATGGTAGCAGCTTCCGTGCGGGAGATACTCTCTTTGCCAAAATCGCATTATTAGGCGAAAGTAAGTTACAATTCAGTACCCTATCCTAAAGCTTGCTATTAGGAGGGAATCTGCAGCTTGCAGTGAAAGCGCTTCCAGAGGGGAGTCTAATGAGGGCAAACATTTGATAGTAGCATCTTCCCTGCGGGAGATAGTCTCTTTGCCAAAATCGCATTATTAGGCGAAAGTAAGTTACAATTCAGTACCCTATCCTAAAGCTTGCTGTTAGGAGGGAATCTGCAGCTTGCAGTGAAAGCGCTTCCAGAGGGTAGTCTAACGAGGGCAAACATTTGATGGTAGCAGCTTCCCTGCGGGAGATATTCTCTTTCCCAAAATCGCCTTATTAGCCGCAGATAAGTTACAATTCAGTACCCTATCCTAAAGCTTGCTGTTAGGAGGGAATCTGAAGCTTGCAGTGAAAGCGCTTCCAGAGGGGAGTCTAATGAGGGCAAACATTTGATGGTAGCAGCTTCCCTGCGGGAGATACTCTCTCCGCCAAAATCGCATTATTAGGCGAAAGTAAGTTTCAATTCAGTACACTATCCTAAAGCTTGCTGTTAGGAGGGAATCTGCAGCTTGCAGTGAAAGCGCTTCCGGAGGGGAGTCTAATGAGGGCAAACATTTGATGGTAGCAGCTTCCGTGCGGGAGATACTCTCTTTGCCAAAATCGCATTATTAGGCGAAAGTAAGTTACAATTCAGTACCCTATCCTAAAGCTTGCTATTAGGAGGGAATCTGCAGCTTGCAGTGAAAGCGCTTCCAGAGGGGAGTCTAATGAGGGCAAACATTTGATAGTAGCATCTTCCCTGCGGGAGATAGTCTCTTTGCCAAAATCGCATTATTAGGCGAAAGTAAGTTACAATTCAGTACCCTATCCTAAAGCTTGCTGTTAGGAGGGAATCTGCAGCTTGCAGTGAAAGCGCTTCCAGAGGGTAGTCTAACGAGGGCAAACATTTGATGGTAGCAGCTTCCCTGCGGGAGATATTCTCTTTCCCAAAATCGCCTTATTAGCCGCAGATAAGTTACAATTCAGTACCCTATCCTAAAGCTTGCTGTTAGGAGGGAATCTGAAGCTTGCAGTGAAAGCGCTTCCAGAGGGGAGTCTAATGAGGGCAAACATTTGATGGTAGCAGCTTCCCTGCGGGAGATACTCTCTCCGCCAAAATCGCATTATTAGGCGAAAGTAAGTTACAATTCAGTACCCTATCCTAAAGCTTGCTGTTAGGAGGGAATCTGCAGCTTGCAGTGAAAGCGCTTCCAGAGGGGAGTCTAATGAGGGCAAACATTTGATGGTAGCAGCTTCCCTGCGGGAGATACTCTCTTTGCCAAAATCGCATTATTAGGCGAAAGTAAGTTACAATTCAGTACCCTATCCTAAAGCTTGCTGTTAGGAGGGAATCTGCAGCTTGCAGTGAAAGCGCTTCCAGAGGGGAGTCTAATGAGGGCAAACATTAGATGGTAGCAGCTTCCCTGCGGGAGATACTCTCTTTGCCAAAATCGCATTATTATGCGAAAGTAAGTTTCAATTCAGTACACTATCCTAAAGCTTGCTGTTAGGAGGGAATCTGCAGCTTGCAGTGAAAGCGCTTCCAGAGGGGAGTGTAACGAGGACAAACATTTGATGGTAGCAGCTTCCCTGCGGGAGATACTCTCTTTGCCAAAATCGCATTATTAGGCGAAAGTAAGTTACAATTCAGTACCCTATCCTAAAGCTTGCTGTTAGGAGGGAATCTGCAGCTTGCAGTGAAAGCGCTTCCAGAGGGGAGTCTAATGAGGGCAAACATTTGATGGTAGCAGCTTCCCTGCGGGAGATACTCTCTTTGCCAAAATCGCATTATTAGGCGAAAGTAAGTTACAATTCAGTACCCTATCCTAAAGCTTGCTGTTAGGAGGGAATCTGCAGCTTGCAGTGAAAGCGCTTCCAGAGGGGAGTCTAAGGAGGGCAAACATTTGATGGTAGCAGCTTCCCTGCGGGAGATACTCTCTTTGCCAAAATCGCATTATTATGCGAAAGTACGTTACAATTCAGTACCCTATCCTAAAGCTTGCTGTTAGGAGGGAATCTGCAGCTTGCAGTGAAAGCGCTTCCAGAGGGGAGTCTAATGAGGGCAAACATTTCATGGTAGCAGCTTCCCTGCGGGAGATACTCTCTTTGCCAAAATCGCATTATTATGCGAAAGTAAGCTTCAATTAAGTACACTATCCTAAAGCTTGCTGTTAGGAGGGAATCTGCAGCTTGCAGTGAAAGCGCTTCCAGAGGGGAGTCTAACGAGGGCAAACATTTGATGGTAGCAGCTTCCCTGCGGGAGATACTCTCTTTGCCAAAATCGCATTATTAGGCGAAAGTAAGTTACAATTCAGTACCCTATCCTAAAGCTTGCTATTAGGAGGGAATCTGCAGCTTGCAGTGAAAGCGCTTCCAGAGGGGAGTCTAATGAGGGCAAACATTTGATGGTAGCAGCTTCCCTGCGGGAGATATTCTCTTTCCCAAAATCGCCTTATTAGCCGCAGATAAGTTACAATTCAGTACCCTATCCTAAAGCTTGCTGTTAGGAGGGAATCTGAAGCTTGCAGTGAAAGCGCTTCCAGAGGGGAGTCTAATGAGGGCAAACATTTGATGGTAGCAGCTTCCCTTCGGGAGATACTCTCTCCGCCAAAATCGCATTATTAGGCGAAAGTAAGTTACAATTCAGTACCCTATCCTAAAGCTTGCTGTTAGGAGGGAATCTGCAGCTTGCAGTGAAAGCGCTTCCAGAGGGGAGTCTAATGAGGGCAAACATTTGATGGTAGCAGCTTCCCTGCGGGAGATACTCTCTTTGCCAAAATCGCATTATTAGGCGAAAGTAAGTTACAATTCAGTACCCTATCCTAAAGCTTGCTGTTAGGAGGGAATCTGCAGCTTGCAGTGAAAGCGCTTCCAGAGGGGAGTCTAATGAGGGCAAACATTAGATGGTAGCAGCTTCCCTGCGGGAGATACTCTCTTTGCCAAAATCGCATTATTATGCGAAAGTAAGTTTCAATTCAGTACACTATCCTAAAGCTTGCTGTTAGGAGGGAATCTGCAGCTTGCAGTGAAAGCGCTTCCAGAGGGGAGTGTAACGAGGACAAACATTTGATGGTAGCAGCTTCCCTGCGGGAGATACTCTCTTTGCCAAAATCGCATTATTAGGCGAAAGTAAGTTACAATTCAGTACCCTATCCTAAAGCTTGCTGTTAGGAGGGAATCTGCAGCTTGCAGTGAAAGCGCTTCCAGAGGGGAGTCTAATGAGGGCAAACATTTGATGGTAGCAGCTTCCCTGCGGGAGATACTCTCTTTGCCAAAATCGCATTATTAGGCGAAAGTAAGTTACAATTCAGTACCCTATCCTAAAGCTTGCTGTTAGGAGGGAATCTGCAGCTTGCAGTGAAAGCGCTTCCAGAGGGGAGTCTAAGGAGGGCAAACATTTGATGGTAGCAGCTTCCCTGCGGGAGATACTCTCTTTGCCAAAATCGCATTATTATGCGAAAGTACGTTACAATTCAGTACCCTTTCCTAAAGCTTGCTGTTAGGAGGGAATCTGCAGCTTGCAGTGAAAGCGCTTCCAGAGGGGAGTCTAATGAGGGCAAACATTTCATGGTAGCAGCTTCCCTGCGGGAGATACTCTCTTTGCCAAAATCGCATTATTATGCGAAAGTAAGCTTCAATTAAGTACACTATCCTAAAGCTTGCTGTTAGGAGGGAATCTGCAGCTTGCAGTGAAAGCGCTTCCAGAGGGGAGTCTAACGAGGGCAAACATTTGATGGTAGCAGCTTCCCTGCGGGAGATACTCTCTTTGCCAAAATCGCATTATTAGGCGAAAGTAAGTTACAATTCAGTACCCTATCCTAAAGCTTGCTGTTAGGAGGGAATCTGCAGCTTGCAGTGAAAGCGCTTCCGGAGGGGAGTCTAACGAGGGTAAACGTTTGATGGTAGCAGCTTCCCTGCGGGAGATACTCTCTTTGCCAAAATCGCATTATTAGGCGAAAGTAAGTTACAATTCAGTACACTATCCTAAAGCTTGCTGTTAGGAGGGAATCTGCAGCTTGCAGTGAAAGCGCTTCCAGAGGGGAGTCTAACGAGGGTAAACGTTTGATGGTAGCAGCTTCCCTGCGGGAGATACTCTCTTTGCCAAAATCGCATTATTAGGCGAAATTAAGTTACAATTCAGTACCCTATCCTAAAGCTTGCTGTTAGGAGGGAATCTGCAGCTTGCAGTGAAAGCGCTTCCAGAGGGGAGTCTAACGAGGGCAAACATTTGATGGTAGCAGCTTCCCTGCGGGAGATACTCTCTTTGCCAAAATCGCATTATTAGGCGAAAGTAATTTACAATTCAGTACCCTATCCTAAAGCTTGCTGTTAGGAGGGAATCTGCAGCTTGCAGTGAAAGCACTTCCAGAGGGGAGTCTAACGAGGGCAAACATTTGATGGTAGCAGCTTCCCTGCGGGAGATACTCTCTTTTCAAATTTCGCCTTATTAGCCGCAGTTAAGTTACAATTCAGTACCCTATCCTAAAGCTTGCTGTTAGGAGGGAATCTGCAGCTTGCAGTGAAAGCGCTTCCAGAGGGGAGTCTAATGAGGGCAAACATTTGATGTTAGCAGCTTCCCTGCGGGAGATACTCTCTTTGCCATAATCGCATTATTAGGCGAAAGTAAGTTTCAAAACAGTACCCTATCCTAAAGCTTGCTGTTAGGAGGGAATCTGCAGCTTGCAGTGAAAGCGCTTCCGGAGGGGAGTCTAATGAGGGCAAACATTTGATGGTAGCAGCTTCCCTGCGGGAGATACTCTCTTTGCCACAATCGCATTATTAGGCGAAAGTAAGTTACAATTCAGTACCCTATCCTAAAGCTTGCTATTAGGAGGGAATCTGCAGCTTGCAGTGAAAGCGCTTCCAGAGGGGAGTCTAATGAGGGCAAACATTTGATAGTAGCATCTTCCCTGCGGGAGATAGTCTCTTTGCCAAAATCGCATTATTAGGCGAAAGTAAGTTACAATTCAGTACCCTATCCTAAAGCTTGCTGTTAGGAGGGAATCTGCAGCTTGCAGTGAAAGCGCTTCCAGAGGGTAGTCTAACGAGGGCAAACATTTGATGGTAGCAGCTTCCCTGCGGGAGATATTCTCTTTGCCAAAATATCATTATTAGCCGCAGTTAAGTTACAATTCAGTACACTGTCCTACAGCTTGCTGTTAGGAGGGAATCTGCAGCTTGCAGTGAAAGCGCTTCCAGAGGGGAGTCTAATGAGGGCAAACATTTGATGGTAGCAGCTTCCCTGCGGGAGATACTCTCTCCGCCAAAATCGCATTATTAGGCGAAAGTAAGATACAATTCAGTACCCTATCCTAAAGCTTGCTATTAGGAGGGAATCTGCAGCTTGCAGTGAAAGCGCTTCCAGAGGGGAGTCTAATGAGGGCAAACATTTGATGGTAGCAGCTTCCCTGCGGGAGATTCTCTCTTTGCCAAAATCGCATTATTAGGCGAAAGTAAGTTACAATTCAGTACCCTATCCTAAAGCTTGCTGTTAGGAGGGAATCTGCAGCTTGCAGTGAAAGCGCTTCCAGAGGGGAGTCTAAGGAGGGCAAATATTTGATGGTAGCAGCTTCCCTGCGGGAGATACTCTCTTTGCCAAAATCGCATTATTATGCGAAAGTACGTTACAATTCAGTACCCTTTCCTAAAGCTTGCTGTTAGGAGGGAATCTGCAGCTTGCAGTGAAAGCGCTTCCAGAGGGGAGTCTAATGAGGGCAAACATTTGATGGTAGCAGCTTCCCTGCGGGAGATACTCTCTTTGCCAAAATCCCATTATTATGCGAAAGTAAGATTCAATTCAGTACACTATCCTAAAGCTTGCTGTTAGGAGGGAATCTGCAGCTTGCAGTGAAAGCACTTCCAGAGGGGAGTCTAACGAGGGCAAACATTTGATGGTAGCAGCTTCCCTGCGGGAGATACTCTCTTTGCCAAAATCGCATTATTAGGCGAAAGTAAGTTACAATTCAGTACCCTATCCTAAAGCTTGCTGTTAGGAGGGAATCTGCAGCTTGCAGTGAAAGCGCTTCCGGAGGGGAGTCTAACGAGGGTAAACGTTTGATGGTAGCAGCTTCCCTGCGGGAGATACTCTCTTTGCCAAAATCGCATTATTAGGCGAAAGTAAGTTACAATTCAGTACCCTGTCCTAAAGCTTGCTGTTAGGAGGGAATCTGCAGCTTGCAGTGAAAGCGCTTCCAGAGGGGAGTCTAACGAGGGTAAACGTTTGATGGTAGCAGCTT
Source organism: Phaenicophaeus curvirostris (assembly GCF_032191515.1). Taxonomy (NCBI): domain Eukaryota; kingdom Metazoa; phylum Chordata; class Aves; order Cuculiformes; family Cuculidae; genus Phaenicophaeus; species Phaenicophaeus curvirostris. Next base: position 23,515 of record NW_027206842.1, read on the forward strand.
CCCTGCGGGAGATACTCTCTTTGCCAAAATCGCATTATTAGGCGAAATTAAGTTACAATTCAGTACCCTATCCTAAAGCTTGCTGTTAGGAGGGAATCTGCAGCTTGCAGTGAAAGCGCTTCCAGAGGGGAGTCTAACGAGGGCAAACATTTGATGGTAGCAGCTTCCCTGCGGGAGATACTCTCTTTGCCAAAATCGCATTATTAGGCGAAAGTAATTTACAATTCAGTACCCTATCCTAAAGCTTGCTGTTAGGAAGGAATCTGCAGCTTGCAGTGAAAGCACTTCCAGAGGGGAGTCTAACGAGGGCAAACATTTGATGGTAGCAGCTTCCCTGCGGGAGATACTCTCTTTTCAAATTTCGCCTTATTAGCCGCAGTTAAGTTACAATTCAGTACCCTATCCTAAAGCTTGCTGTTAGGAGGGAATCTGCAGCTTGCAGTGAAAGCGCTTCCAGAGGGGAGTCTAATGAGGGCAAACATTTGATGTTAGCAGCTTCCCTGCGGGAGATACTCTCTTTGCCATAATCGCATTATTAGGCGAAAGTAAGTTTCAATTCAGTACCCTATCCTAAAGCTTGCTGTTAGGAGGGAATCTGCAGCTTGCAGTGAAAGCGCTTCCGGAGGGGAGTCTAATGAGGGCAAACATTTGATGGTAGCAGCTTCCCTGCGGGAGATACTCTCTTTGCCACAATCGCATTATTAGGCGAAAGTAAGTTACAATTCAGTACCCTATCCTAAAGCTTGCTATTAGGAGGGAATCTGCAGCTTGCAGTGAAAGCGCTTCCAGAGGGGAGTCTAATGAGGGCAAACATTTGATAGTAGCATCTTCCCTGCGGGAGATAGTCTCTTTGCCAAAATCGCATTATTAGGCGAAAGTAAGTTACAATTCAGTACCCTATCCTAAAGCTTGCTGTTAGGAGGGAATCTGCAGCTTGCAGTGAAAGCGCTTCCAGAGGGGAGTCTAACGAGGGCAAACATTTGATGGTAGCAGCTTCCCTGCGGGAGATATTCTCTTTGCCATAATATCATTATTAGCCGCAGTTAAGTTACAATTCAGTACACTGTCCTACAGCTTGCTGTTAGGAGGGAATCTGCAGCTTGCAGTGAAAGCGCTTCCAGAGGGGAGTCTAATGAGGGCAAACATTTGATGGTAGCAGCTTCCCTGCGGGAGATACTCTCTCCGCCAAAATCGCATTATTAGGCGAAAGTAAGTTACAATTCAGTACCCTATCCTAAAGCTTGCTATTAGGAGGGAATCTGCAGCTTGCAGTGAAAGCGCTTCCAGAGGGGAGTCTAATGAGGGCAAACATTTGATGGTAGCAGCTTCCCTGCGGGAGATACTCTCTTTGCCAAAATCGCATTATTAGGCGAAAGTAAGTTACAATTCAGTACCCTATCCTAAAGCTTGCTGTTAGGAGGGAATCTGCAGCTTGCAGTGAAAGCGCTTCCAGAGGGGAGTCTAATGAGGGCAAACATTTGATGGTAGCAGCTTCCCTGCGGGAGATACTCTCTTTGCCAAAATCGCATTATTATGCGAAAGTAAGATTCAATTCAGTACACTATCCTAAAGCTTGCTGTTAGGAGGGAATCTGCAGCTTGCAGTGAAAGCGCTTCCAGAGGGGAGTGTAACGAGGACAAACATTTGATGGTAGCAGCTTCCCTGCGGGAGATACTCTCTTTGCCAAAATCGCATTATTAGGCGAAAGTAAGTTACAATTCAGTACCCTATCCTAAAGCTTGCTGTTAGGAGGGAATCCGCAGCTTGCAGTGAAAGCGCTTCCAGAGGGGAGTCTAATGAGGGCAAACATTTGATGGTAGCAGCTTCCCTGCGGGAGATACTCTCTTTGCCAAAATCGCATTATTAGGCGAAAGTAAGTTACAATTCAGTACCCTATCCTAAAGCTTGCTGTTAGGAGGGAATCTGCAGCTTGCAGTGAAAGCGCTTCCAGAGGGGAGTCTAAGGAGGGCAAACATTTGATGGTAGCAGCTTCCCTGCGGGAGATACTCTCTTTGCCAAAATCGCATTATTATGCGAAAGTAAATTACAATTCAGTACCCTATCCTAAAGCTTGCTGTTAGGAGGGAATCTGCAGCTTGCAGTGAAAGCGCTTCCAGAGGGGAGTCTAATGAGGGCAAACATTTGATGGTAGCAGCTTCCCTGCGGGAGATACTCTCTCCGCCAAAATCGCATTATTAGGCGAAAGTAAGCTTCAATTCAGTACACTATCCTAAAGCTTGCTGTTAGGAGGGAATCTGCAGCTTGCAGTGAAAGCGCTTCCAGAGGGGAGTCTAACGAGGGCAAACATTTGATGGTAGCAGCTTCCCTGCGGGAGATACTCTCTTTGCCAAAATCGCATTATTAGGCGAAAGTAAGTTACAATTCAGTACCCTATCCTAAAGCTTGCTGTTAGGAGGGAATCTGCAGCTTGCAGTGAAAGCGCTTCCGGAGGGGAGTCTAACGAGGGTAAATGTTTGATGGTAGCAGCTTCCCTGCGGGAGATACTCTCTTTGCCAAAATCGCATTATTAGGCGAAATTAAGTTACAATTCAGTACCCTATCCTAAAGCTTGCTGTTAGGAGGGAATCTGCAGCTTGCAGTGAAAGCGCTTCCAGAGGGGAGTCTAACGAGGGCAAACATTTGATGGTAGCAGCTTCCCTGCGGGAGATAATATCTTTTCCAATTTTGCCTTATTAGCCGCAGTTAAGTTACAATTCAGTACCCTATCCTAAAGCTTGCTGTTAGGAGGGAATCTGCAGCTTGCAGTGAAAGCGCTTCCAGAGGGGAGTCTAACGAGGGCAAACATTTGATGGTAGCAGCTTCCCTGCGGGAGATAATATCTTTTCCAATTTTGCCTTATTAGCCGCAGTTAAGTTACAATTCAGTACCCTATCCTAAAGCTTGCTGTTAGGAGGGAATCTGAAGCTTGCAGTGAAAGCGCTTCCAGAGGGGAGTCTAATGAGGGCAAATATTTGATGGTAGCAGCTTCCCTGCGGGAGATACTCTCTTTGCCAAAATTGCATTATTAGGCGAAAGTAAGTTACAATTCAGTACCATATCCTAAAGCTTGCTGTTAGGAGGGAATCTGCAGCTTGCAGTGAAAGCGCTTCCGGAGGGGAGTCTAATGAGGGCAAACATTTGATGGTAGCAGCTTCCCTGCGGGAGATACTCTCTTTGCCAAAATCGCATTATTAGGCGAAAGTAAGATACAATTCAGTACCCTATCCTAAAGCTTGCTGTTAGGAGGGAATCTGCAGCTTGCAGTGAAAGCGCTTCCAGAGGGGAGTCTAAGGAGTGCAAACATTTGATGGTAGCAGCTTCCCTGCGGGAGATACTCTCTTTGCCAAAATCGCATTATTAGGCGAAAGTAAGTTACAATTCAGTACCCTATCCTAAAGCTTGCTGTTAGGAGGGAATCTGCAGCTTGCAGTGAAAGCGCTTCCAGAGGGGAGTCTAATGAGGGCAAAGATTTGATGGTAGCAGCTTCCCTGCGGGAGATATTCTCTTTGCCAAAATCGCCTTATTAGCCGCAGATAAGTTACAATTCAGTACCCTATCCTAAAGCTTGCTGTTAGGAGGGAATCTGCAGCTTGCAGTGAAAGCGCTTCCAGAGGGGAGTCTAAGGAGTGCAAACATTTGATGGTAGCAGCTTCCCTGCGGGAGATACTCTCTTTGCCAAAATCGCAATATTATGCGAAAGTAAGTTCAATTCCGTACCCTATCCTAAAGCTTGCTGTTAGGAAGGAATCTGCAGCTTGCAGTGAAAGCGCTTCCGGAGGGGAGTCTAACGAGGGCAAACGTTTGATGGTAGCAGCTTCCCTGCGGGAGATACTCTCTTTGCCAAAATCGCATTATTAGGCGAAAGTAAGTTAAAATTCAGTACCCTATCCTAAAGCTTGCTATTAGGAGGGAATCTGCAGCTTGCAGTGAAAGCGCTTCCAGAGGGTAGTCTAACGAGGGCAAACATTTGATGGTAGCAGCTTCCCTGCGGGAGATATTCTCTTTGCCAAAATATCATTATTAGCCGCAGTTAAGATACAATTCAGTACACTATCCTAAAGCTTGCTGTTAGGAGGGAATCTGCAGCTTGCAGTGAAAGCGCTTCCAGAGGGGAGTCTAATGAGGGCAAACATTTGATGGTAGCAGCTTCCCTGCGGGAGATATTCTCTTTGCCATATTCGCCTTATTAGCCGCAGTTAAGTTACAATTCAGTACCCTATCCTAAAGCTTGCTGTTAGGAGGGAATCTGCAGCTTGCAGTGAAAGCGCTTCCAGAGGGGAGTCTAATGAGGGCAAACATTTGATGGTAGCAGCTTCCCTGCGGGAGATATTCTCTTTGCCAAAATCGCATTATTTGACGAAAGTAAGTTACAATTCAGTACCCTATCCTAAAGCTTGCTGTTAGGAGGGAATCTGCAGCTTGCAGTGAAAGCGCTTCCAGAGGGGAGTCTAACGAGGGCAAATATTTGATGGTAGCAGCTTCCCTGCGGGAGATAGTCTCTTTGCCAAAATATCATTATTAGCCGCAGTTAAGTTACAATTCAGTACCCTATGCTAAAGCTTGCTGTTAGGAGGGAATCTGCAGCTTGCAGTGAAAGCGCTTCCAGAGGGGAGTCTAATGAGGGCAAACATTTGATGGTAGCAGCTTCCCTGCGGGAGATATTCTCTTTCCCAAAATCGCCTTATTAGCCGCAGTTAAGTTACAATTCAGCACCCTATCCTAAAGCTTGCTGTTAGGAGGGAATCTGCAGCTTGCAGTGAAAGCGCTTCCAGAGGGGAGTCTAATGAGGGCAAACATTTGATGGTAGCAGCTTCCCTGCGGGAGATACTCTCTTTGCCAAAATCGCATTATTAGGCGAAAGTAAGTTACAATTCAGTACCCTATCCTAAAGCTTGCTGTTAGGAGGGAATCTGCAGCTTGCAGTGAAAGCGCTTCCAGAGGGGAGTCTAAGGAGGGCAAACATTTGATGGTAGCAGCTTCCCTGCGGGAGATACTCTCTTTGCCAAAATCGCATTATTATGCGAAAGTAAGTTACAATTCAGTACCCTATCCTAAAGCTTGCTGTTAGGAGGGAATATGCAGCTTGCAGTGAAAGCGCTTCCAGAGGGGAGTCTAATGAGGGCAAACATTTGATGGTAGCAGCTTCCCTGCGGGAGATACTCTCTTTTCCAAAATCGCATTATTAGGCGAAAGTAAGTTACAATTCAGTACCCTATCCTAAAGCTTGCTGTTAGGAGGAAATCTGCAGCTTGCAGTGAAAGCGCTACCAGAGGGGAGTCTAATGAGGGCAAACATTTGATGGTAGCAGCTTCCCTGCGGGAGATACTCTCTTTGCCAAAATCGCATTATTAGGCGAAAGTAAGTTACAATTCAGTACCCTATCCTAAAGCTTGCTGTTAGGAGGGAATCTGCAGCTTGCAGTGAAAGCGCTTCCGGAGGGGAGTCTAACGAGGGTAAACGTTTGATGGTAGCAGCTTCCCTGCGGGAGATAGTCTCTTTGCCAAAATCGCATTATTAGGCGAAAGTAAGTTACAATTCAGTACCCTATCCTAAAGCTTGCTGTTAGGAGGGAATCTGCAGCTTGCAGTGAAAGCGCTTCCAGAGGGGAGTCTAACGAGGGCAAACATTTGATGGTAGCAGCTTCCCTGCGGGAGATACTCTCTTTGCCAAAATCGCATTATTAGGCGAAAGTAATTTACAATTCAGTACCCTATCCTAAAGCTTGCTGTTAGGAGGGAATCTGCAGCTTGCAGTGAAAGCACTTCCAGAGGGGAGTCTAACGAGGGCAAACATTTGATGGTAGCAGCTTCCCTGCGGGAGATACTCTCTTTTCCAATTTCGCCTTATTAGCCGCAGTTAAGTTACAATTCAGTACCTTATCCTAAAGCTTGCTGTTAGGAGGGAATCTGCAGCTTGCAGTGAAAGCGCTTCCAGAGGGGAGTCTAATGAGGGCAAACATTTGATGGTAGCATCTTCCCTGCGGGAGATACTCTCTTTGCCACAATCGCATTATTAGGCGAAAGTAAGTTACAATTCAGTACCCTATCCTAAAGCTTGCTGTTAGGAGGGAATCTGCAGCTTGCAGTGAAAGCGCTTCCAGAGGGGAGTCTAATGAGGGCAAACATTTGATGGTAGCAGCTTCCCTGCGGGAGATACTCTCTTTGCCAAAATCGCATTATTAGGCGAAAGTAAGTTACAATTCAGTACCCTATCCTAAAGCTTGCTGTTAGGAGGGAATCTGCAGCTTGCAGTGAAAGCGCTTCCAGAGGGGAGTCTAATGAGGGCAAACATTGGATGGTAGCAGCTTCCCTGCGGGAGATACTCTCTTTGCCAAAATCGCATTATTAGTCGAAAGTAAGTTACAATTCAGTACCCTATCGTAAAGCTTGCTGTTAGGAGGGAATCTGCAGCTTGCAGTGAAAGCGCTTCCAGAGGGGAGTCTAAGGAGGGCAAACATTTGATGGTAGCAGCTTCCCTGCGGGAGATACTCTCTTTGCCAAAATCGCATTATTATGCGAAAGTACGTTACAATTCAGTACCCTATCCTAAAGCTTGCTGTTAGGAGGGAATCTGCAGCTTGCAGTGAAAGCGATTCCAGAGGGGAGTCTAAGGAGTGCAAACATTTGATGGTAGCAGCTTCCCTGCGGGAGATACTCTCTTTGCCAAAATCGCATTATTATGCGAAAGTAAGCTTCAATTCAGTACACTATCCTAAAGCTTGCTGTTAGGAGGGAATCTGCAGCTTGCAGTGAAAGCGCTTCCAGAGGGGAGTCTAACGAGGGCAAACATTTGATGGTAGCAGCTTCCCTGCGGGAGATACTCTCTTTGCCAAAATCGCATTATTAGGCGAAAGTAAGTTACAATTCAGTACCCTATCCTAAAGCTTGCTGTTAGGAGGGAATCTGCAGCTTGCAGTGAAAGCGCTTCCGGAGGGGAGTCTAACGAGGGTAAACGTTTGATGGTAGCAGCTTCCCTGCGGGAGATACTCTCTTTGCCAAAATCGCATTATTAGGCGAAATTAAGCTACAATTCAGTACCCTATCCTAAAGCTTGCTGTTAGGAGGGAATCTGCAGCTTGCAGTGAAAGCGCTTCCAGAGGGGAGTCTAAGGAGTGCAAACATTTGATGGTAGCAGCTTCCCTGCGGGAGATACTCTCTTTGCCAAAATCGCATTATTAGGCGAAAGTAAGTTACAATTCAGTACCCTATCCTAAAGCTTGCTGTTAGGAGGGAATCTGCAGCTTGCAGTGAAAGCGCTTCCAGAGGGGAGTCTAATGAGGGCAAAGATTTGATGGTAGCAGCTTCCCTGCGGGAGATATTCTCTTTGCCAAAATCGCCTTATTAGCCGCAGATAAGTTACAATTCAGTACCCTATCCTAAAGCTTGCTGTTAGGAGGGAATCTGCAGCTTGCAGTGAAAGCGCTTCCAGAGGGGAGTCTAAGGAGTGCAAACATTTGATGGTAGCAGCTTCCCTGCGGGAGATACTCTCTTTGCCAAAATCGCAATATTATGCGAAAGTAGGTTCAATTCAGTACCCTATACTAAAGCTTGCTGTTAGGAGGGAATCTGCAGCTTGCAGTGAAAGCGCTTCCGGAGGGGAGTCTAACGAGGGCAAACATTTGATGGTAGCAGCTTCCCTGCGGGAGATACTCTCTTTGCCAAAATCGCATTATTAGGCGAAAGTAATTTACAATTCAGTACCCTATCCTAAAGCTTGCTGTTAGGAGGGAATCTGCAGCTTGCAGTGAAAGCACTTCGAGAGGGGAGTCTAACGAGGGCAAACATTTGATGGTAGCAGCTTCCCTGCGGGAGATACTCTCTTTTCCAATTTCGCCTTATTAGCCGCAGTTAAGTTACAATTCAGTACCTTATCCTAAAGCTTGCTGTTAGGAGGGAATCTGCAGCTTGCAGTGAAAGCGCTTCCAGAGGGGAGTCTAATGAGGGCAAACATTTGATAGTAGCATCTTCCCTGCGGGAGATACTCTCTTTGCCAAAATCGCATTATTAGGCGAAAGTAAGTTACAATTCAGTACCCTATCCTAAAGCTTGCTGTTAGGAGGGAATCTGCAGCTTGCAGTGAAAGCGCTTCCAGAGGGGAGTCTAATGAGGGCAAACATTTGATGGTAGCAGCTTCCCTGCGGGAGATACTCTCTTTGCCAAAATCGCATTATTAGGCGAAAGTAAGTTACAATTCAGTACCCTATCCTAAAGCTTGCTGTTAGGAGGGAATCTGCAGCTTGCAGTGAAAGCGCTTCCAGAGGGGAGTCTAATGAGGGCAAACATTGGATGGTAGCAGCTTCCCTGCGGGAGATACTCTCTTTGCCAAAATCGCATTATTAGGCGAAAGTAAGTTACAATTCAGTACCCTATCGTAAAGCTTGCTGTTAGGAGGGAATCTGCAGCTTGCAGTGAAAGCGCTTCCAGAGGGGAGTCTAAGGAGGGCAAACATTTGATGGTAGCAGCTTCCCTGCGGGAGATACTCTCTTTGCCAAAATCGCATTATTATGCGAAAGTACGTTACAATTCAGTACCCTTTCCTAAAGCTTGCTGTTAGGAGGGAATCTGCAGCTTGCAGTGAAAGCGATTCCAGAGGGGAGTCTAAGGAGTGCAAACATTTGATGGTAGCAGCTTCCCTGCGGGAGATACTCTCTTTGCCAAAATCGCATTATTATGCGAAAGTAAGCTTCAATTCAGTACACTATCCTAAAGCTTGCTGTTAGGAGGGAATCTGCAGCTTGCAGTGAAAGCGCTTCCAGAGGGGAGTCTAAGGAGGGCAAACATTTGATGGTAGCAGCTTCCCTGCGGGAGATACTCTCTTTGCCAAAATCGCATTATTAGGCGAAAGTAAGTTACAATTCAGTACCCTATCCTAAAGCTTGCTGTTAGGAGGGAATCTGCAGCTTGCAGTGAAAGCGCTTCCGGAGGGGAGTCTAACGAGGGTAAACGTTTGATGGTAGCAGATTCCCTGCGGGAGATACTCTCTTTGCCAAAATCGCATTATTAGGCGAAATTAAGCTACAATTCAGTACCCTATCCTAAAGCTTGCTGTTAGGAGGGAATCTGCAGCTTGCAGTGAAAGCGCTTCCAGAGGGGAGTCTAAGGAGTGCAAACATTTGATGGTAGCAGCTTCCCTGCGGGAGATACTCTCTTTGCCAAAATCGCATTATTAGGCGAAAGTAAGTTACAATTCAGTACCCTATCCTAAAGCTTGCTGTTAGGAGGGAATCTGCAGCTTGCAGTGAAAGCGCTTCCAGAGGGGAGTCTAATGAGGGCAAAGATTTGATGGTAGCAGCTTCCCTGCGGGAGATATTCTCTTTGCCAAAATCGCCTTATTAGCCGCAGATAAGTTACAATTCAGTACCCTATCCTAAAGCTTGCTGTTAGGAGGGAATCTGCAGCTTGCAGTGAAAGCGCTTCCAGAGGGGAGTCTAAGGAGTGCAAACATTTGATGGTAGCAGCTTCCCTGCGGGAGATACTCTCTTTGCCAAAATCGCAATATTATGCGAAAGTAAGTTCAATTCAGTACCCTATCCTAAAGCTTGCTGTTAGGAGGGAATCTGCAGCTTGCAGTGAAAGCGCTTCCGGAGGGGAGTCTAACGAGGGCAAACGTTTGATGGTAGCAGCTTCCCTGCGGGAGATAGTCTCTTTGCCAAAATCGCATTATTAGGCAAAATTAAGTTAAAATTCAGTACCCTATCCTAAAGCTTGCTATTAGGAGGGAATCTGCAGCTTGCAGTGAAAGCGCTTCCAGAGGGTAGTCTAACGAGGGCAAACATTTGATGGTAGCAGCTTCCCTGCGGGAGATATTCTCTTTGCCAAAATATCATTATTAGCCGCAGTTAAGTTACAATTCAGTACCCTATGCTAAAGCTTGCTGTTAGGAGGGAATCTGCAGCTTGCAGTGAAAGCGCTTCCAGAGGGGAGTCTAATGAGGGCAAACATTTGATGGTAGCAGCTTCCCTGCGGGAGATATTCTCTTTCCCAAAATCGCCTTATTAGCCGCAGATAAGTTACAATTCAGTACCCTATCCTAAAGCTTGCTGTTAGGAGGGAATCTGAAGCTTGCAGTGAAAGCGCTTCCAGAGGGGAGTCTAATGAGGGCAAACATTTGATGGTAGCAGCTTCCCTGCGGGAGATACTCTCTCCGCCAAAATCGCATTATTAGGCGAAAGTAAGATACAATTCAGTACCCTATCCTAAAGCTTGCTGTTAGGAGGGAATCTGCAGCTTGCAGTCAAAGCGCTTCCAGAGGGGAGTCTAATGAGGGCAAACATTTGATGGTAGCAGCTTCCCTGCGGGAGATACTCTCTTTGCCAATATCGCACTCTTAGGCGAAAGTAAGTTACAATTCAGTACCCTATCCTAAAGCTTGCTGTTAGGAGGGAATCTGCAGCTTGCAGTCAAAGCGCTTCCAGAGGGGAGTCTAATGAGGGCAAACATTTGATGGTAGCAGCTTCCCTGCGGGAGATACTCTCTTTGCCAAAATCGCATTATTATGCGAATGTAAGCTTCAATACAGTACACTATCCTAAAGCTTGCTGTTAGGAGGGAATCTGCAGCTTGCAGTGAAAGCGCTTCCAGAGGGGTGTCTAACGAGGGCAAACATTTGATGGTAGCAGCTTCCCTGCAGGAGATACTCTCTTTGCCAAAATCGCATTATTAGGCGAAAATAAGTTACAATTCAGTACCCTATCCTAAAGCTTGCTGTTAGGAGGGAATCTGAAGCTTGCAGTCAAAGCGCTTCCAGAGGGGAGTCTAATGAGGGCAAATATTTGATGGTAGCAGCTTCCCTGCGGGAGATACTCTCTTTGCCATAATCGCATTATTAGGCGAAAGTAAGTTACAATTCAGTACCCTATCCTAAAGCTTGCTGTTAGGAGGGAATCTGCAGCTTGCAGTGAAAGCGCTTCCAGAGGGGAGTCTAATGAGGGCAAACATTTGATGGTAGCAGCTTCCCTGCGGGAGATACTCTCTTTGCCAAAATCGCATTATTAGGCGAAAGTAAGATACAATTCAGTACCCTATCCTAAAGCTTGCTGTTAGGAGGGAATCTGCAGCTTGCAGTGAAAGCGCTTCCAGAGGGGAGTCTAACGAGGGCAAACATTTGATGGTAGCAGCTTCCCTGCGGGAGATATTCTCTTTGCCAAAATCGCCTTATTAGCCGCAGATAAGTTACAATTCAGTACACTATCCTAAAGCTTGCTGTTAGGAGGGAATCTGCAGCTTGCAGTGAAAGCGCTTCCAGAGGGGAGTCTAATGAGGGCAAATATTTGATGGTAGCAGCTTCCCTGCGGGAGATACTCTCTTTGCCAAAATCGGAATATTATGCGAAAGTAAGTTTCAATTCAGTACCCTATCCTAAAGCTTGCTGTTAGGAGGGAATCTGCAGCTTGCAGTGAAAGCGCTTCCAGAGGGGAGTCTAACGAGGGCAAACATTTGATGGTAGCAGCTTCCCTGCGGGAGATAATCTCTTTTCCAATTTTGCCTTATTAGCCGCAGTTAAGTTACAATTCAGTACAGTGTCCTACAGCTTGCTGTTAGGAGGGAATCTGAAGCTTGCAGTGAAAGCGCTTCCAGAGGGGAGTCTAATGAGGGCAAATATTTGATGGTAGCAGCTTCCCTGCGGGAGATATTCTCTTTGCCATAATCGCATTATTAGACGAAAGTAAGTTACAATTCAGTACCCTATCCTAAAGCTTGCTGTTAGGAGGGAATCTGCAGCTTGCAGTGAAAGCGCTTCCAGAGGGGAGTCTAATGAGGGCAAACATTTGATGTTAGCAGCTTCCCTGCGGGAGACACTCTCTTTGCCAAAATCGCATTATTAGGCGAAAGTAAGTTACAATTCAGTACCCTATCCTAAAGCTTGCTGTTAGGAGGGAATCTGCAGCTTGCAGTGAAAGCGCTTCCAGAGGGGAGTCTAAGGAGGGCAAACATTTGATGGTAGCAGCTTCCCTGCGGGAGATACTCTCTTTGCCAAAATCGCATTATTAGGCGAAAGTAAGATACAATTCAGTACCCTATCCTAAAGCTTGCTGTTAGGAGGGAATCTGCAGCTTGCAGTGAAAGCGCTTCCAGAGGGGAGTCTAATGAGGGCAAACATTTGATGGTAGCAGCTTCCCTGCGGGAGATACTCTCTTTGCCAAAATCGGAATATTATGCGAAAGTAAGTTTCAATTCAGTACCCTATCCTAAAGCTTGCTGTTAGGAGGGAATCTGCAGCTTGCAGTGAAAGCGCTTCCAGAGGGGAGTCTAACGAGGGCAAACATTTGATGGTAGCAGCTTCCCTGCGGGAGATACTCTCTTTGCCAAAATCGCATTATTAGGCGAAAGTAAGTTTCAATTCAGTACCCTATCCTAAAGCTTGCTGTTAGGAAGGAATCTGCAGCTTGCAGTGAAAGCGCTTCCAGAGGGGAGTCTAATGAGGGCAAATATTTGATGGTAGCAGCTTCCCTGCGGGAGATATTCTCTTTGCGATAATCGCCTTATTCGCCGCAGTTAAGTTACAATTCAGTACCCTATCCTAAAGCTTGCTGTTAGGAGGGAATCTGCAGCTTGCAGTGAAAGCGCTTCCAGAGGGGAGTCTAATGAGGGCAAACATTTGATGGTAGCAGCTTCCCTGCGGGAGATACTCTCTTTGCCAAAATCGCATTATTAGGCGAAAGTAAATTACAATTCAGCACCCTATCCTAAAGCTTGCTGTTAGGAGGGAATCTGCAGCTTGCAGTGAAAGCGCTTCCAGAGGGGAGTCTAATGAGGGCAAACATTTGATGGTAGCAGCTTCCCTGCGGGAGATACACTCTTTGCCAAATTCGCATTATTATGCGAAAGTAAGTTACAATTCAGTACCCTATCCTAAAGCTTGCTGTTAGGAGGGAATCTGCAGCTTGCAGTGAAAGCACTTCCAGAGGCGAGTCTAACGAGGGCAAACATTTGATGGTAGCAGCTTCCCTGCGGGAGATACTCTCTTTTCCAATTTCGCCTTATTAGCCGCAGTTAAGTTACAATTCAGTACCCTATCCTAAAGCTTGCTGTTAGGAGGGAATCTGCAGCTTGCAGTGAAAGCGCTTCCAGAGGGGAGTCTAACGAGGGCAAACATTTGATGGTAGCAGCTTCCCTGCGGGAGATACTCTCTTTGCCAAAATCGCATTATTAGGCGAAAGTAAGTTACAATTCAGTACCCTATCCTAAAGCTTGCTGTTAGGAGGGAATCTGCAGCTTGCAGTGAAAGCGCTACCAGAGGGGAGTCTAATGAGGGCAAACATTTGATGGTAGCAGCTTCCCTGCGGGAGATACTCTCTTTGCCAAAATCGCATTATTAGGCGAAAGTAAGATACAATTCAGTACCCTATCCTAAAGCTTGCTGTTAGGAGGGAATCTGCAGCTTGCAGTGAAAGCGCTTCTGGAGGGGAGTCTAACGAGGGTAAACGTTTGATGGTAGCAGCTTCCCTGCGGGAGATACTCTCTTTGCCAAAATCGCATTATTAGGCGAAATTAAGTTACAATTCAGTACCCTATCCTAAAGCTTGCTGTTAGGAGGGAATCTGCAGCTTGCAGTGAAAGCGCTTCCAGAGGGGAGTCTAAGGAGGGCAAACATTTGATGGTAGCAGCTGCCCTGCGGGAGATACTCTATTTGCCAAAATCGCATTATTAGGCGAAAGTAATTTACAATTCAGTACCCTATCCTAAAGCTTGCTGTTAGGAGGGAATCTACAGCTTGCAGTGAAAGCGCTTCCAGAGGGTAGTCTAATGAGGGCAAACATTTGATGGTAGCAGCTTTCCTGCCGGATATACTCTCTTTGCAAAAATCTCATTATTATGCGAAAGTAAGTTACAATTCAGTACACTATCCTAAAGCTTGCTGTTAGGAGGGAATCTGCAGCTTGCAGTGAAAGAGCTTCCAGAGGGGAGTCTAATGAGGGCAAACATTTGATGGTAGCAGCTTCCCTGCGGGTGATACTCTCTTTGCCAAAATCGCATTATTAGGCGAAAGTAAGTTACAATTCAGTACCCTATCCTAAAGCTTGCTGTTAGGAGGGAATCTGCAGCTTGCAGTCAAAGCGCTTCCAGAGGGGAGTCTAATGAGGGCAAACATTTGATGGTAGCAGCTTCCCTGCGGGAGATATTCTCTTTGCCAAAATCGCATTATTAGGCGAAAGTAAGTTACAATTCAGTACCCTATCCTAAAGCTTGCTGTTAGGAGGGAATCTGCAGCTTGCAGTGAAAGCGCTTCCAGAGGGGAGTCTAATGAGGGCAAATATTTGATGGTAGCAGCTTCCCTGCGGGAGATATTATCTTTGCCAGAATCGCCTTATTAGCCGCAGTTAAGTTACAATTCAGTACCCTATCCTAAAGCTTGCTGTTAGGAGGGAATCTGCAGCTTGCAGTGAAAGCGCTTCCAGAGGGGAGTCTAATGAGGGCAAACATTTGATGGTAGCAGCTTCCCTGCGGGAGATACTCTCTTTGCCAAAATCGCATTATTAGGCGAAAGTAATCTACAATTCAGTACCCTATCCTAAAGCTTGCTGTTAGGAGGGAATCTGCAGCTTGCAGTGAAAGCACTTCCAGAGGGGAGTCTAACGAGGGCAAACATTTGATGGTAGCAGCTTCCCTGCGGGAGATACTCTCTTTCCCAATTTCGCCTTATTAGCCGCAGTTAAGTTACAATTCAGTACCCTATCCTAAAGCTTGCTGTTAGGAGGGAATCTACAGCTTGCAGTGAAAGCGCTTCCAGAGGGGAGTCTAATGAGGGCAAACATTTGATGTTAGCAGCTTCCCTGCGGGAGATACACTCTTTGCCATAATCGCATTATTAGGCGAAAGTAAGTTACAATTCAGTACCCTATCCTAAAGCTTGCTGTTAGGAGGGAATCTGCAGCTTGCAGTGAAAGCGCTTCCGGAGGGGAGTCTAATGAGGGCAAACATTTGATGGTAGCAGCTTCCCTGCGGGAGATACTCTCTTTGCCAAAATCGCATTATTAGGCGAAAGTAAGATACAATTCAGTACCCTATCCTAAAGCTTGCTATTAGGAGGGAATCTGCAGCTTGCAGTGAAAGCGCTTCCAGAGGGGAGTCTAATGAGGGCAAACATTTGATAGTAGCAGCTTCCCTGCGGGAGATATTCTCTTTCCCAAAATCGCCTTATTAGCCGCAGTTAAGTTACAATTCAGTACCCTATCCTAAAGCTTGCTGTTAGGAGGGAATCTGCAGCTTGCAGTGAAAGCGCTTCCAGAGGGGAGTCTAAGGAGGGCAAACATTTGATGGTAGCAGCTTCCCTGCGGGAGATACTCTCTTTGCCAAAATCGCATTATTAGGCGAAAGTAAGTTACAATTCAGTACCCTATCCTAAAGCTTGCTGTTAGGAGGGAATCTGCAGCTTGCAGTGAAAGCGCTACCAGAGGGGAGTCTAATGAGGGCAAACATTTGATGGTAGCAGCTTCCCTGCGGGAGATACTCTCTTTGCCATAATCGCATTATTAGGCGAAAGTAAGATACAATTCAGGACCCTATCCTAAAGCTTGCTGTTAGGAGGGAATCTGCAGCTTGCAGTGAAAGCGCTTCTGGAGGGGAGTCTAACGAGGGTAAACGTTTGATGGTAGCAGCTTCCCTGCGGGAGATACTCTCTTTGCCATAATCGCATTATTAGGCGAAATTAAGTTACAATTCAGTACCCTATCCTAAAGCTTGCTGTTAGGAGGGAATCTGCAGCTTGCAGTGAAAGCGCTTCCAGAGGGGAGTCTAAGGAGGGCAAACATTTGATGGTAGCAGCTGCCCTGCGGGAGATACTCTCTTTGCCAAAATCGCATTATTAGGCGAAAGTAATTTACAATTCAGTACCCTATCCTAAAGCTTGCTGTTAGGAGGGAATCTACAGCTTGCAGTGAAAGCGCTTCCAGAGGGTAGTCTAATGAGGGCAAACATTTGATGGTAGCAGCTTTCCTGCCGGAGATACTCTCTTTGCAAAAATCTCATTATTATGCGAAAGTAAGTTACAATTCAGTACACTATCCTAAAGCTTGCTGTTAGGAGGGAATCTGCAGCTTGCAGTGAAAGAGCTTCCAGAGGGGAGTCTAATGAGGGCAAACATTTGATGGTAGCAGCTTCCCTGCGGGTGATACTCTCTTTGCCAAAATCGCATTATTAGGCGAAAGTAAGTTACAATTCAGTACCCTATCCTAAAGCTTGCTGTTAGGAGGGAATCTGCAGCTTGCAGTCAAAGCGCTTCCAGAGGGGAGTCTAATGAGGGAAACATTTGATGGTAGCAGCTTCCCTGCGGGAGATATTCTCTTTGCCAAAATCGCATTATTAGGCGAAAGTAAGTTACAATTCAGTACCCTATCCTAAAGCTTGCTGTTAGGAGGGAATCTGCAGCTTGCAGTGAAAGCGCTTCCAGAGGGGAGTCTAATGAGGGCAAATATTTGATGGTAGCAGCTTCCCTGCGGGAGATATTCTCTTTGCCAGAATCGCCTTATTAGCCGCAGTTAAGTTACAATTCAGTACCCTATCCTAAAGCTTGCTGTTAGGAGGGAATCTGCAGCTTGCAGTGAAAGCGCTTCCAGAGGGGAGTCTAATGAGGGCAAACATTTGATGGTAGCAGCTTCCCTGCGGGAGATACTCTCTTTGCCAAAATCGCATTATTAGGCGAAAGTAATCTACAATTCAGTACCCTATCCTAAAGCTTGCTGTTAGGAGGGAATCTGCAGCTTGCAGTGAAAGCACTTCCAGAGGGGAGTCTAACGAGGGCAAACATTTGATGGTAGCAGCTTCCCTGCGGGAGATACTCTCTTTCCCAATTTCGCCTTATTAGCCGCAGTTAAGTTACAATTCAGTACCCTATCCTAAAGCTTGCTGTTAGGAGGGAATCTACAGCTTGCAGTGAAAGCGCTTCCAGAGGGGAGTCTAATGAGGGCAAACATTTGATGTTAGCAGCTTCCCTGCGGGAGATACTCTCTTTGCCATAATCGCATTATTAGGCGAAAGTAAGTTACAATTCAGTACCCTATCCTAAAGCTTGCTGTTAGGAGGGAATCTGCAGCTTGCAGTGAAAGCGCTTCCGGAGGGGAGTCTAATGAGGGCAAACATTTGATGGTAGCAGCTTCCCTGCGGGAGATACTCTCTTTGCCAAAATCGCATTATTAGGCGAAAGTAAGATACAATTCAGTACCCTATCCTAAAGCTTGCTATTAGGAGGGAATCTGCAGCTTGCAGTGAAAGCGCTTCCAGAGGGGAGTCTAATGAGGGCAAACATTTGATAGTAGCAGCTTCCCTGCGGGAGATATTCTCTTTCCCAAAATCGCCTTATTAGCCGCAGTTAAGTTACAATTCAGTACCCTATCCTAAAGCTTGCTGTTAGGAGGGAATCTGCAGCTTGCAGTGAAAGCGCTTCCAGAGGGTAGTCTAACGAGGACAAACATTTGATGGTAGCAGCTTCCCTGCGGGAGATATTCTCTTTGCCAAAATATCATTATTAGCCGCAGTTAAGTTACAATTCAGTACCCTATGCTAAAGCTTGCTGTTAGAAGGGAATCTGCAGCTTGCAGTCAAAGCGCTTCCAGAGGGGAGTCTAATGAGGGCAAACATTTGATGGTAGCAGCTTCCCTGCGGGAGATACTCTCTTTGCCAAAATTGCATTATTAGGCGAAAGTAAGTTACAATTCAGTACCCTATCCTAAAGCTTGCTGTTAGGAGGGAATCTGCAGCTTGCAGTGAAAGCGCTTCCAGAGGGGAGTCTAATGAGGGCAAACATTTGATGGTAGCAGCTTCCCTGCGGGAGATACTCTCTTTGCCAAAATCGCATTATTAGGCGAAAGTAAGCTTCAATTCAGTACCCTATCCTAAAGCTTGCTGTTAGGAGGGAATCTGCAGCTTGCAGTGAAAGCGCTTCCAGAGGGGAGTCTAACGAGGGCAAACATTTGATGGTAGTAGCTTCCCTGCGGGAGATACTCTCTTTGACAAAATCGCATTATTAGGCGAAAGTAAGTTACAATTCAGTACCCTATCCTAAAGCTTGCTGTTAGGAGGGAATCTGAAGCTTGCAGTCAAAGCGCTTCCAGAGGGGAGTCTAATGAGGGCAAATATTTGATGGTAGCAGCTTCCCTGCGGGAGATACTCTCTTTGCCAAAATTGCATTATTAGGCGAAAGTAAGTTACAATTCAGTACCCTATCCTAAAGCTTGCTGTTAGGAGGGAATCTGCAGCTTGCAGTGAAAGCGCTTCCAGAGGGGAGTCTAACGAGGGCAAACATTTGATGGTAGCAGCTTCCCTGCGGGAGATAATCTCTTTTCCAATTTTGCCTTATTAGCCGCAGTTAAGTTACAATTCAGTACAGTGTCCTACAGCTTGCTGTTAGGAGGGAATCTGCAGCTTGCAGTCAAAGCGCTTCCAGAGGGGAGTCTAATGAGGGCAAACATTTGATGGTAGCAGCTTCCCTGCGGGAGATATTCTCTTTGCCAAAATCGCATTATTATGCGAAAGTAAGCTTCAATTCAGTACCCTATCCTAAAGCTTGCTGTTAGGAGGGAATCTGCAGCTTGCAGTGAAAGCGCTTCCAGAGGGGAGTCTAACGAGGGCAAACATTTGATGGTAGCAGCTTCCCTGCGGGAGATACTCTCTTTGCCAAAATCGCATTATTAGGCGAAAGTAAGTTACAATTCAGTACCCTATCCTAAAGCTTGCTGTTAGGAGGGAATCTGCAGCTTGCAGTGAAAGCGCTTCCAGAGGGGAGTCTAATGAGGGCAAACATTTGATGGTAGCAGCTTCCCTGCGGGAGATACTCTCTTTGCCAAAATCGCATTATTAGGCGAAAGTAAGATACAATTCAGTACCCTATCCTAAAGCTTGCTGTTAGGAGGGAATCTGCAGCTTGCAGTGAAAGCGCTTCCAGAGGGGAGTCTAACGAGGGCAAACATTTGATGGTAGCAGCTTCCCTGCGGGAGATATTCTCTTTGCCAAAATCGCCTTATTAGCCGCAGATAAGTTACAATTCAGTACACTATCCTAAAGCTTGCTGTTAGGAGGGAATCTGCAGCTTGCAGTCAAAGCGCTTCCAGAGGGGAGTCTAATGAGGGCAAACATTTGATGGTAGCAGCTTCCCTGCGGGAGATACTCTCTTTGCCAAAATCGGAATATTATGCGAAAGTAAGTTTCAATTCAGTACCCTATCCTAAAGCTTGCTGTTAGGAGGGAATCTGCAGCTTGCAGTGAAAGCGCTTCCAGAGGGGAGTCTAACGAGGGCAAACATTTGATGGTAGCAGCTTCCCTGCGGGAGATAATCTCTTTTCCAATTTCGCCTTATTAGCCGCAGTTAAGTTACAATTCAGTACCCTATCCTAAAGCTTGCTGTTAGGAGGGAATCTGCAGCTTGCAGTGAAAGCGCTTCCAGAGGGGAGTCTAAGGAGGGCAAACATTTGATGGTAGCAGCTTCCCTGCGGGAGATACTCTCTTTGCCAAAATCGCATTATTATGCGAAAGTAAGTTACAATTCAGTACCCTATCCTAAAGCTTGCTGTTAGGAGGGAATCTGCAGCTTGCAGTGAAAGCGCTTCCAGAGGGGAGTCTAATGAGGGCAAACATTTGATGGTAGCAGCTTCCCTGCGGGAGATACTCTCTTTGCCAAAATTGCATTATTAGGCGAAAGTAAGTTACAATTCAGTACCCTATCCTAAAGCTTGCTGTTAGGAGGGAATCTGCAGCTTGCAGTGAAAGCGCTTCCAGAGGGGAGTCTAATGAGGGCAAACATTTGATGGTAGCAGCTTCCCTGCGGGAGATACTCTCTTTGCCAAAATCGCAATATTATGCGAAAGTAAGTTTCAATTCAGTACCCTATGCTAAAGCTTGCTGTTAGGAGGGAATCTGCAGCTTGCAGTGAAAGCGCTTCCGGAGGGGAGTCTAACGAGGGCAAACGTTTGATGGTAGCAGCTTCCCTGCGGGAGATACTCTCTTTGCCAAAATCGCATTATTAGGCGAAAGTAAGTTACAATTCAGTACCCTATCCTAAAGCTTGCTGTTAGGAGGGAATCTGCAGCTTGCAGTGAAAGCGCTTCCAGAGGGGAGTCTAATGAGGGCAAACATTTGATGGTAGCAGCTTCCCTGCGGGAGATATTCTCTTTGCCAAAATCGCATTATTAGGCGAAAGTAAGTTACAATTCAGTACCCTATCTTAAAGCTTGCTGTTAGGAGGGAATCTGCAGCTTGCAGTGAAAGCGCTTCCAGAGGGGAGTCTAATGAGGGCAAACATTTGATGGTAGCAGCTTCCCTGCGGGAGATACTCTCTTTGCCAAAATCGCATTATTAGGCGAAATTAAGTTACAATTCAGTACCCTATCCTAAAGCTTGCTGTTAGGAGGGAATCTGCAGCTTGCAGTGAAAGCGCTTCCAGAGGGGAGTCTAATGAGGGCAAACATTTGATGGTAGCAGCTTCCCTGCGGGAGATACTCTCTTTGCCAAAATCGCATTATTAGGCGAAAGTAAGTTACAATTCAGTACCCTATCCTAAAGCTTGCTGTTAGGAGGGAATCTGCAGCTTGCAGTGAAAGCGCTTCCAGAGGGGAGTCTAAGGAGGGCAAACATTTGATGGTAGCAGCTTCCCTGCGGGAGATACTCTCTTTGCCAAAATCGCATTATTAGGCGACAGAAAGTTACAATTCAGTACCCTATCCTAAAGCTTGCTGTTAGGAGGGAATCTGCAGCTTGCAGTGAAAGCGCTTCCAGAGGGGAGTCTAACGAGGGCAAACATTTGATGGTAGCAGCTTCCCTGCGGGAGATACTCTCTTTGCCAAAATCTCATTATTAGGCGAAAGTAAGTTACAATTCAGTACCCTATCCTAAAGCTTGCTGTTAGGAGGGAATCTGCAGCTTGCAGTGAAAGCGCTTCCGGAGGGGCGTCTAACGAGGGTAAACGTTTGATGGTAGCAGCTTCCCTGCGGGAGATACTCTCTTTGCCAAAATCGCATTATTAGGCGAAATTAAGTTACAATTCAGTACCCTATCCTAAAGCTTGCTGTTAGGAGGGAATCTGCAGCTTGCAGTGAAAGCGCTTCCAGAGGGGAGTCTAACGAGGGCAAACATTTGATGGTAGCAGCTTCCCTGCGGGAGATAATCTCTTTTCCAATTTTGCCTTATTATCTGCAGTTAAGTTACAATTCAGTACCCTATCCTAAAGCTTGCTGTTAGGAGGGAATCTGAAGCTTGCAGTGAAAGCGCTTCCAGAGGGGAGTCTAATGAGGGCAAATATTTGATGGTAGCAGCTTCCCTGCGGGAGATACTCTCTTTGCCAAAATCGCAGTATTAGGCGAAAGAAAGATACAATTCAGTACCCTATCCTAAAGCTTGCTGTTAGGAGGGAATCTGCAGCTTGCAGTGAAAGCGCTTCCAGAGGGGAGTCTAATGAGGGCAAACATTTGATGGTAGCAGCTTCCCTGCGGGAGATACTCTCTTTGCCAAAATCGCAATATTATGCGAAAGTAAGTTTCAATTCAGTACCCTATGCTAAAGCTTGCTGTTAGGAGGGAATCTGCAGCTTGCAGTGAAAGCGCTTCCGGAGGGGAGTCTAACGAGGGCAAACGTTTGATGGTAGCAGCTTCCCTGCGGGAGATACTCTCTTTGCCAAAATCGCCTTATTAGGCGAAAGTAAGTTACAATTCAGTACCCTATCCTAAAGCTTGCTGTTAGGAGGGAATCTGCAGCTTGCAGTGAAAGCGCTTCCAGAGGGGAGTCTAATGAGGGCAAACATTTGATGGTAGCAGCTTCCCTGCGGGAGATATTCTCTTTGCCAAAATCGCATTATTAGGCGAAAGTAAGTTACAATTCAGTACCCTATCCTAAAGCTTGCTGTTAGGAGGGAATCTGCAGCTTGCAGTGAAAGCGCTTCCAGAGGGGAGTCTAATGAGGGCAAATATTTGATGGTAGCAGCTTCCCTGCGGGAGATACTCTCTTTGCCAAAATCGCCTTATTAGCCGCAGTTAAGTTACAATTCAGTACCCTATCCTAAAGCTTGCTGTTAGGAGGGAATCTGCAGCTTGCAGTCAAAGCGCTTCCAGAGGGGAGTCTAATGAGGGCAAACATTTGATGGTAGCAGCTTCCCTGCGGGAGATACTCTCTTTGCCAAAATCGCATTATTAGGCGAAAGTAAGTTACAATTCAGTACCCTATCCTAAAGCTTGCTGTTAGGAGGGAATCTGCAGCTTGCAGTGAAAGCGCTTCCAGAGGGGAGTCTAACGAGGGCAAACATTTGATGGTAGCAGCTTTCCTGCGGGAGATACTCTCTTTGCCAAAATCGCATTATTAGGCGAAAGTAAGTTACAATTCAGTACCCTATCCTAAAGCTTGCTGTTAGGAGGGAATCTGCAGCTTGCAGTGAAAGCGCTTCCAGAGGGGAGTCTAAGGAGGGCAAACATTTGATGGTAGCAGCTTCCCTGCGGGAGATACTCTCTTTGCCAAAATCGCATTATTAGGCGAAAGTAAGTTACAATTCAGTACCCTATCCTAAAGCTTGCTGTTAGGAGGGAATCTGCAGCTTGCAGTGAAAGCGCTTCCGGAGGGGCGTCTAACGAGGGTAAACGTTTGATGGTAGCAGCTTCCCTGCGGGAGATACTCTCTTTGCCAAAATCGCATTATTAGGCGAAAGTAAGTTACAATTCAGTACCCTATCCTAAAGCTTGCTGTTAGGAGGGAATCTGCAGCTTGCAGTGAAAGCGCTTCCAGAGGGGAGTCTAATGAGGGCAAACATTTGATGGTAGCAGCTTCCCTGCGGGAGATACTCTCTTTGCCAAAATCGCAATATTATGCGATGTAGGTTTCAATTCAGTACCCTATGCTAAAGCTTGCTGTTAGGAGGGAATCTGCAGCTTGCAGTGAAAGCGCTTCCAGAGGGGAGTCTAATGAGGGCAAACATTTGATGGTAGCAGCTTCCCTGCGGGAGATACTCTCTTTGCCAAAATCGCAATATTATGCGAAAGTAGGTTTCAATTCAGTACCCAATGCTAAAGCTTGCTGTTAGGAGGGAATCTGCAGCTTGCAGTGAAAGCGCTTCCGGAGGGGAGTCTAACGAGGGCAAACGTTTGATGGTAGCAGCTTCCCTGCGGGAGATACTCTCTTTGCCAAAATCGCATTATTGTGCGAAATAAAGTTACAATTCAGTACCCTATCCTAAAGCTTGCTGTTAGGAGGGAATCTGCAGCTTGCAGTGAAAGCGCTTCCAGAGGGGAGTCTAATGAGGGCAAACATTTGATGGTAGCAGCTTCCCTGCGGGAGATATTCTCTTTGCCAAAATCGCATTATTAGGCGAAAGTACGTTACAATTCAGTACCCTATCCTAAAGCTTGCTGTTAGGAGGGAATCTGCAGCTTGCAGTGAAAGCGCTTCCAGAGGGGAGTCTAATGAGGGCAAATATTTGATGGTAGCAGCTTCCCTGCGGGAGATACTCTCTTTGCCAAAATCACCTTATTAGCCGCAGTTAAGTTACAATTCAGTACCCTATCCTAAAGCTTGCTGTTAGGAGGGAATCTGCAGCTTGCAGTGAAAGCGCTTCCAGAGGGGAGTCTAATGAGGGCAAATATTTGATGGTAGCAGCTTCCCTGCGGGAGATACTCTCTTTGCCAAAATCGCATTATTAGGCGAAAGTAAGTTACAATTCAGTACCCTATCCTAAAGCTTGCTGTTAGGAGGGAATCTGCAGCTTGCAGTGAAAGCGCTTCCAGAGGGGAGTCTAATGAGGGCAAACATTTGATGGTAGCAGCATTCCTGCGGGAGATACTCTCTTTGCCAAAATCGCATTATTAGGCGAAAGTAATTTACAATTCAGTACCCTATCCTAAAGCTTGCTGTTAGGAGGGAATCTGCAGCTTGCAGTGAAAGCGCTTCCAGAGGGGAGTCTAATGAGGGCAAACATTTGATGGTAGCAGCTTCCCTGCGGGAGATATTCTCTTTGCCAAAATCGCATTATTAGGCGAAAGTAAGTTACAATTCAGTACCCTATCCTAAAGCTTGCTGTTAGGAGGGAATCTGCAGCTTGCAGTGAAAGCGCTTCCAGAGGGGAGTCTAATGAGGGCAAATATTTGATGGTAGCAGCTTCCCTGCGGGAGATACTCTCTTTGCCAAAATCGCCTTATTAGCCGCAGTTAAGTTACAATTCAGTACCCTATCCTAAAGCTTGCTGTTAGGAGGGAATCTGCAGCTTGCAGTGAAAGCGCTTCCAGAGGGGAGTCTAATGAGGGCAAACATTTGATGGTAGCAGCTTCCCTGCGGGAGATACTCTCTTTGCCAAAATCGCATTACTAGGCGAAAGTAAGATACAATTCAGTACCCTATCCTAAAGCTTGCTGTTAGGAGGGAATCTGCAGCTTGCAGTGAAAGCGCTTCCAGAGGGGAGTCTAATGAGGGCAAACATTTGATGGTAGCAGCTTCCCTGCGGGAGATACTCTCTTTGCCAAAATCGCATTATTAGGCGAAAGTAAGTTACAATTCAGTACCCTATCCTAAAGCTTGCTGTTAGGAGGGAATCTGCAGCTTGCAGTGAAAGCGCTTCCAGAGGGGAGTCTAATGAGGGCAAACATTTGATGGTAGCAGCTTCCCTGCGGGAGATACTCTCTTTGCCAAAATCGCAATATTATGCGAAAGTAGGTTTCAATTCAGTACCCTATGCTAAAGCTTGCTGTTAGGAGGGAATCTGCAGCTTGCAGTGAAAGCTCTTCCGGAGGGGAGTCTAACGAGGGCAAACGTTTGATGGTAGCAGCTTCCCTGCGGGAGATACTCTCTTTGCCAAAATCGCATTATTGTGCGAAATAAAGTTACAATTCAGTACCCTATCCTAAAGCTTGCTGTTAGGAGGGAATCTGCAGCTTGCAGTGAAAGCGCTTCCAGAGGGGAGTCTAATGAGGGCAAACATTTGATGGTAGCAGCTTCCCTGCGGGAGATATTCTCTTTGCCAAAATCGCATTATTAGGCGAAATTAAGTTACAATTCAGTACCCTATCCTAAAGCTTGCTGTTAGGAGGGAATCTGCAGCTTGCAGTGAAAGCGCTTCCAGAGGGGAGTCTAATGAGGGCAAATATTTGATGGTAGCAGCTTCCCTGCGGGAGATACTCTCTTTGCCAAAATCGCCTTATTAGCCGCAGTTAAGTTACAATTCAGTACCCTATCCTAAAGCTTGCTGTTAGGAGGGAATCTGCAGCTTGCAGTGAAAGCGCTTCCAGAGGGGAGTCTAATGAGGGCAAACATTTGATGGTAGCAGCTTCCCTGCGGGAGATACTCTCTTTGCCAAAATCGCATTATTAGGCGAAAGTAAGTTACAATTCAGTACCCTATCCTAAAGCTTGCTGTTAGGAGGGAATCTGCAGCTTGCAGTGAAAGCGCTTCCAGAGGGGAGTCTAATGAGGGCAAACATTTGATGGTAGCAGCATTCCTGCGGGAGATACTCTCTTTGCCAAAATCGCATTATTAGGCGAAAGTAATTTACAATTCAGTACCCTATCCTAAAGCTTGCTCTTAGGAGGGAATCTGCAGCTTGCAGTGAAAGCGCTTCCAGAGGGGAGTCTAATGAGGGCAAACATTTGATGGTAGCAGCTTCCCTGCGGGAGATATTCTCTTTGCCAAAATCGCATTATTAGGCGAAAGTAAGTTACAATTCAGTACCCTATCCTAAAGCTTGCTGTTAGGAGGGAATCTGCAGCTTGCAGTGAAAGCGCTTCCAGAGGGGAGTCTAATGAGGGCAAATATTTGATGGTAGCAGCTTCCCTGCGGGAGATACTCTCTTTGCCAAAATCGCCTTATTAGCCGCAGTTAAGTTACAATTCAGTACCCTATCCTAAAGCTTGCTGTTAGGAGGGAATCTGCAGCTTGCAGTGAAAGCGCTTCCAGAGGGGAGTCTAATGAGGGCAAACATTTGATGGTAGCAGCTTCCCTGCGGGAGATACTCTCTTTGCCAAAATCGCATTATTAGCCGCAGTTAAGTTACAATTCAGTACCCTATCCTAAAGCTTGCTGTTAGGAGGGAATCTGCAGCTTGCAGTGAAAGCGCTTCCAGAGGGGAGTCTAATGAGGGCAAACATTTGATGGTAGCAGCTTCCCTGCGGGAGAAAGTCTCTTTGCCAAAATCGCATTATTAGGCGAAAGTAAGTTACAATTCAGTACCCTATCCTAAAGCTTGCTGTTAGGAGGGAATCTGCAGCTTGCAGTGAAAGCGCTTCCAGAGGGGAGTCTAATGAGGGCAAACATTTGATGGTAGCAGCATTCCTGCGGGAGATACTCTCTTTGCCAAAATCGCATTATTAGGCGAAAGTAATTTACAATTCAGTACCCTATCCTAAAGCTTGCTGTTAGGAGGGAATCTGCAGCTTGCAGTGAAAGCGCTTCCAGAGGGGAGTCTAACGAGGGCAAACATTTGATGGTAGCAGCTTCCCTGCGGGAGATACTCTCTTTGCCAAAATCGCATTATTAGGCGAAAGTAAGTTACAATTCAGTACCCTATCCTAAAGCTTGCTGTTAGGAGGGAATCTGCAGCTTTCAGTGAAAGCGCTTCCAGAGGGGAGTCTAATGAGGGCAAACATTTGATGGTAGCAGCTTCCCTGCGGGAGATACTCTCTTTGCCAAAATCGCATTATTAGGCGAAAGTAAGTTACAATTCAGTACCCTATCCTA
The DNA here is from genome assembly GCF_032191515.1 of Phaenicophaeus curvirostris. NCBI lineage: Eukaryota > Metazoa > Chordata > Aves > Cuculiformes > Cuculidae > Phaenicophaeus > Phaenicophaeus curvirostris. The sequence goes on from NW_027206842.1 coordinate 50,145, forward strand.
AAGCTTGCTGTTAGGAGGGAATCTGCAGCTTGCAGTGAAAGCGCTTCCGGAGGGGAGTCTAATGAGGGCAAACATTTGATGGTAGCAGCTTCCCTGCGGGAGATACTCTCTTTGCCAAAATCGCATTATTAGGCGAAAGTAAGTTACAATTCAGTACCCTATCCTAAAGCTTGCTATTAGGAGGGAATCTGCAGCTTGCAGTGAAAGCGCTTCCAGAGGGGAGTCTAATGAGGGCAAACATTTGATAGTAGCAGCTTCCCTGCGGGAGATATTCTCTTTCCCAAAATCGCCTTATTAGCCGCAGTTAAGTTACAATTCAGTACCCTATCCTAAAGCTTGCTGTTAGGAGGGAATCTGCAGCTTGCAGTGAAAGCGCTTCCAGAGGGTAGTCTAACGAGGGCAAACATTTGATGGTAGCAGCTTCCCTGCGGGAGATATTCTCTTTGCCAAAATATCATTATTAGCCGCAGTTAAGTTACAATTCAGTACCCTATCCTAAAGCTTGCTGTTAGGAGGGAATCTGCAGCTTGCAGTGAAAGCGCTTCCAGAGGGGAGTCTAATGAGGGCAAACATTTGATGGTAGCAGCTTCCCTGCGGGAGATACTCTCTCCGCCAAAATCGCATTATTAGGCGAAAGTAAGTTACAATTCAGTACCCTATCCTAAAGCTTGCTGTTAGGAGGGAATCTGCAGCTTGCAGTCAAAGCGCTTCCAGAGGGGAGTCTAATGAGGGCAAACATTTGATGGTAGCAGCTTCCCTGCGGGAGATACTCTCTCCGCCAAAATTGCATTATTAGGCGAAAGTAAGTTTCAATTCAGTACCCTATCCTAAAGCTTGCTGTTAGGAGGGAATCTGCAGCTTGCAGTGAAAGCGCTTCCAGAGGGGAGTCTAATGAGGGCAAACATTTGATGGTAGCAGCTTCCCTGCGGGAGATACTCTCTTTGCCAAAATCGCATTATTAGGCGAAAGTAAGATACAATTCAGTACCCTATCCTAAAGCTTGCTGTTAGGAGGGAATCTGCAGCTTGCAGTGAAAGCGCTTCCAGAGGGGAGTCTAACGAGGGCAAACATTTGATGGTAGCAGCTTCCCTGCGGGAGATATTCTCTTTGCCAAAATCGCCTTATTAGCCGCAGATAAGTTAAAATTCAGTACACTATCCTAAAGCTTGCTGTTAGGAGGGAATCTGCAGCTTGCAGTGAAAGCGCTTCCAGAGGGGAGTCTAATGAGGGCAAACATTTGATAGTAGCAGCTTCCCTGCGGGAGATACTCTCTTTGCCAAAATCGGAATATTATGCGAATGTAAGTTTCAATTCAGTACCCTATCCTAAAGCTTGCTGTTAGGAGGGAATCTGCAGCTTGCAGTGAAAGCGCTTCCAGAGGGGAGTCTAACGAGGGCAAACATTTGATGGTAGCAGCTTCCCTGCGGGAGATAATCTCTTTTCCAATTTTGCCTTATTAGCCGCAGTTAAGTTACAATTCAGTACAGTGTCCTACAGCTTGCTGTTAGGAGGGAATCTGAAGCTTGCAGTGAAAGCGCTTCCAGAGGGGAGTCTAATGAGGGCAAATATTTGATGGTAGCAGCTTCCCTGCGGGAGATACTCTCTTTGCCAAAATCGCATTATTAGACGAAAGTAAGATACAATTCAGTACCCTATCCTAAAGCTTGCTGTTAGGAGGGAATCTGCAGCTTGCAGTGAAAGCGCTTCCAGAGGGGAGTCTAATGAGGGCAAACATTTGATGTTAGCAGCTTCCCTGCGGGAGACACTCTCTTTGCCAAAATCGCATTATTAGGCGAAAGTAAGTTACAATTCAGTACCCTATCCTAAAGCTTGCTGTTAGGAGGGAATCTGCAGCTTGCAGTGAAAGCGCTTCCAGAGGGGAGTCTAAGGAGGGCAAACATTTGATGGTAGCAGCTTCCCTGCGGGAGATACTCTCTTTGCCAAAATCGCATTATTATGCGAAAGTAAGTTACAATTCAGTACCCTATCCTAAAGCTTGCTGTTAGGAGGGAATCTGCAGCTTGCAGTGAAAGCGCTTCCAGAGGGGAGTCTAATGAGGGCAAACATTTGATGGTAGCAGCTTCCCTGCGGGAGATACTCTCTTTGTCAAAATCGGAATATTATGCGAAAGTAAGTTTCAATTCAGTACCCTATCCTAAAGCTTGCTGTTAGGAGGGAATCTGCAGCTTGCAGTGAAAGCGCTTCCAGAGGGGAGTCTAATGAGGGCAAACATTTGATGGTAGCAGCTTCCCTGCGGGAGATACTCTCTTTGCCAAAATCGCATTATTAGGCGAAAGAAAGATACAATTCAGTACCCTATCCTAAAGCTTGCTGTTAGGAGGGAATCTGCAGCTTGCAGTGAAAGCGCTTCCAGAGGGGAGTCTAATGAGGGCAAACATTTGATGGTAGCAGCTTCCCTGCGGGAGATATTCTCTTTGCCAAAATCGCATTATTATGCGAAAGTAAGTTACAATTCAGTACCCTATCCTAAAGCTTGCTGTTAGGAGGGAATCTGCAGCTTGCAGTGAAAGCGCTTCCAGAGGGGAGTCTAATGAGGGCAAATATTTGATGGTAGCAGCTTCCCTGCGGGAGATACTCTCTTTGCCAAAATCGCCTTATTAGCCGCAGTTAAGTTACAATTCAGTACCCTATCCTAAAGCTTGCTGTTAGGAGGGAATCTGCAGCTTGCAGTGAAAGTGCTTCCAGAGGGGAGTCTAATGAGGGCAAACATTTGATGGTAGCAGCTTCCCTGCGGGAGATACTCTCTTTGCCAAAATCGCATTATTAGGCGAAAGTAAGTTACAATTCAGTACCCTATCTTAAAGCTTGCTGTTAGGAGGGAATCTGCAGCTTGCAGTGAAAGCGCTTCCAGAGGGGAGTCTAATGAGGGCAAACATTTGATGGTAGCAGCTTCCCTGCGGGAGATACTCTCTTTGCCAAAATCGCATTATTAGGCGAAAGTAAGTTACAATTCAGTACCCTATCCTAAAGCTTGCTGTTAGGAGGGAATCTGCAGCTTGCAGTGAAAGCGCTTCCAGAGGGGAGTCTAATGAGGGCAAACATTTGATGGTAGCAGCTTCCCTGCGGGAGATACTCTCTTTGCCAAAATCGCATTATTAGGCGAAAGTAAGTTACAATTCAGTACCCTATCCTAAAGCTTGCTGTTAGGAGGGAATCTGCAGCTTGCAGTGAAAGCGCTTCCAGAGGGGAGTCTAAGGAGGGCAAACATTTGATGGTAGCAGCTTCCCTGCGGGAGATACTCTCTTTGCCAAAATCGCATTATTAGGCGACAGAAAGTTACAATTCAGTACCCTATCCTAAAGCTTGCTGTTAGGAGGGAATCTGCAGCTTGCAGTGAAAGCGCTTCCAGAGGGGAGTCTAACGAGGGCAAACATTTGATGGTAGCAGCTTCCCTGCGGGAGATACTCTCTTTGCCAAAATCTCATTATTAGGCGAAAGTAAGTTACAATTCAGTACCCTATCCTAAAGCTTGCTGTTAGGAGGGAATCTGCAGCTTGCAGTGAAAGCGCTTCCGGAGGGGCGTCTAACGAGGGTAAACGTTTGATGGTAGCAGCTTCCCTGCGGGAGATACTCTCTTTGCCAAAATCGCATTATTAGGCGAAATTAAGTTACAATTCAGTACCCTATCCTAAAGCTTGCTGTTAGGAGGGAATCTGCAGCTTGCAGTGAAAGCGCTTCCAGAGGGGAGTCTAACGAGGGCAAACATTTGATGGTAGCAGCTTCCCTGCGGGAGATAATCTCTTTTCCATTTTTGCCTTATTATCTGCAGTTAAGTTACAATTCAGTACCCTATCCTAAAGCTTGCTGTTAGGAGGGAATCTGAAGCTTGCAGTGAAAGCGCTTCCAGAGGGGAGTCTAATGAGGGCAAATATTTGATGGTAGCAGCTTCCCTGCGGGAGATACTCTCTTTGCCAAAATTGCATTATTAGGCGAAAGTAAGTTACAATTCAGTACCCTATCCTAAATCTTGCTGTTAGGAGGGAATCTGCAGCTTGCAGTGAAAGCGCTTCCAGAGGGGAGTCTAATGAGGGCAAACATTTGATGGTAGCAGCTTCCCTGCGGGAGATACTCTCTTTGCCAAAATCGCCTTATTAGCCGCAGATAAGTTACAATTCAGTACACTATCCTAAAGCTTGCTGTTAGGAGGGAATCTGCAGCTTGCAGTGAAAGCGCTTCCAGAGGGGAGTCTAATGAGGGCAAACATTTGATGGTAGCAGCTTCCCTGCGGGAGATACTCTCTTTGCCAAAATCGGAATATTATGCGAAAGTAAGTTTCAATTCAGTACCCTATCCTAAAGCTTGCTGTTAGGAGGGAATCTGCAGCTTGCAGTGAAAGCGCTTCCAGAGGGGAGTCTAAGGAGGGCAAACATTTGATGGTAGCAGCTTCCCTGCGGGAGATACTCTCTTTGCCAAAATCGCATTATTATGCGAAAGTAAGTTACAATTCAGTACCCTATCCTAAAGCTTGCTGTTAGGAGGGAATCTGCAGCTTGCAGTGAAAGCGCTTCCAGAGGGGAGTCTAACGAGGGCAAACATTTGATGGTAGCAGCTTCCCTGCGGGAGATACTCTCTTTGCCAAAATCGCATTATTAGGCGAAAGTAAGTTACAATTCAGTACACTATCCTAAAGCTTGCTGTTAGGAGGGAATCTGCAGCTTGCAGTGAAAGCGCTTCCGGAGGGGCGTCTAACGAGGGTAAACGTTTGATGGTAGCAGCTTCCCTGCGGGAGATACTCTCTTTGCCAAAATCGCATTATTAGGTGAAATTAAGTTACAATTCAGTACCCTATCCTAAAGCTTGCTGTTAGGAGGGAATCTGCAGCTTGCAGTGAAAGCGCTTCCAGAGGGGAGTCTAATGAGGGCAAATATTTGATGGTAGCAGCTTCCCTGCGGGAGATACTCTCTTTGCCAAAATTGCATTATTAGGCGAAAGTAAGTTACAATTCAGTACCCTATCCTAAAGCTTGCTGTTAGGAGGGAATCTGCAGCTTGCAGTGAAAGCGCTTCCAGAGGGGAGTCTAATGAGGGCAAACATTTGATGGTAGCAGCTTCCCTGCGGGAGATACTCTCTTTGCCAAAATCGCATTATTAGGCGAAAGAAAGATACAATTCAGTACACTATACTAAAGCTTGCTGTTAGGAGGGAATCTGCAGCTTGCAGTGAAAGCGCTTCCAGAGGGGAGTCTAATGAGGGCAAACATTTGATGGTAGCAGCTTCCCTGCGGGAGATACTCTCTTTGCCAAAATCGCAATATTATGCGAAAGTAAGTTTCAATTCAGTACCCTATGCTAAAGCTTGCTGTTAGGAGGGAATCTGCAGCTTGCAGTGAAAGCGCTTCCGGAGGGGAGTCTAACGAGGGCAAACGTTTGATGGTAGCAGCTTCCCTGCGGGAGATACTCTCTTTGCCAAAATCGCCTTATTAGCCGCAGTTAAGTTACAATTCAGTACCCTATCCTAAAGCTTGCTGTTAGGAGGGAATCTGCAGCTTGCAGTGAAAGCGCTTCCAGAGGGGAGTCTAATGAGGGCAAACATTTGATGGTAGCAGCTTCCCTGCGGGAGATATTCTCTTTGCCAAAATCGCATTATTAGGCGAAAGTAAGTTACAATTCAGTACCCTATCCTAAAGCTTGCTGTTAGGAGGGAATCTGCAGCTTGCAGTGAAAGCGCTTCCAGAGGGGAGTCTAATGAGGGCAAATATTTGATGGTAGCAGCTTCCCTGCGGGAGATACTCTCTTTGCCAAAATCGCCTTATTAGCCGCAGTTAAGTTACAATTCAGTACCCTATCCTAAAGCTTGCTGTTAGGAGGGAATCTGCAGCTTGCAGTGAAAGCGCTTCCAGAGGGGAGTCTAACGAGGGCAAACATTTGATGGTAGCAGCTTCCCTGCGGGAGATACTCTCTTTGCCAAAATCGCATTATTATGCGAAAGTAAGTTACAATTCAGTACCCTATCCTAAAGCTTGCTGTTAGGAGGGAATCTGCAGCTTGCAGTGAAAGCGCTTCCAGAGGGGAGTCTAAGGAGGGCAAACATTTGATGGTAGCAGCTTCCCTGCGGGAGATACTCTCTTTGCCAAAATCGCATTATTATGCGAAAGTAAGTTACAATTCAGTACCCTATCCTAAAGCTTGCTGTTAGGAGGGAATCTGCAGCTTGCAGTGAAAGCGCTTCCGGAGGGGCGTCTAACGAGGGTAAACGTTTGATGGTAGCAGCTTCCCTGCGGGAGATACTCTCTTTGCCAAAATCGCATTATTAGGCGAAAGTAAGTTACAATTCAGTACCCTATCCTAAAGCTTGCTGTTAGGAGGGAATCTGCAGCTTGCAGTGAAAGCGCTTCCAGAGGGGAGTCTAATGAGGGCAAACATTTGATGGTAGCAGCTTCCCTGCGGGAGATACTCTCTTTGCCATAATCGCCTTATTAGCCGCAGTTAAGTTACAATTCAGTACCCTATCCTAAAGCTTGCTGTTAGGAGGGAATCTGCAGCTTGCAGTGAAAGCGCTTCCGGAGGGGCGTCTAACGAGGGTAAACGTTTGATGGTAGCAGCTTCCCTGCGGGAGATACTCTCTTTGCCAAAATCGCATTATTAGGCGAAAGTAAGTTACAATTCAGTACCCTATCCTAAAGCTTGCTGTTAGGAGGGAATCTGCAGCTTGCAGTGAAAGCGCTTCCAGAGGGGAGTCTAATGAGGGCAAACATTTGATGGTAGCAGCTTCCCTGCGGGAGATACTCTCTTTGCCAAAATCGCAATATTATGCGATGTAGGTTTCAATTCAGTACCCTATGCTAAAGCTTGCTGTTAGGAGGGAATCTGCAGCTTGCAGTGAAAGCGCTTCCAGAGGGGAGTCTAATGAGGGCAAATATTTGATGGTAGCAGCTTCCCTGCGGGAGATACTCTCTTTGCCAAAATCGCCTTATTAGCCGCAGTTAAGTTACAATTCAGTACCCTATCCTAAAGCTTGCTGTTAGGAGGGAATCTGCAGCTTGCAGTGAAAGCGCTTCCAGAGGGGAGTCTAATGAGGGCAAACATTTGATGGTAGCAGCTTCCCTGCGGGAGATACTCTATTTGCCAAAATCGCATTATTAGGCGAAAGTAAGTTACAATTCAGTACCCTATCCTAAAGCTTGCTGTTAGGAGGGAATCTGCAGCTTGCAGTGAAAGCGCTTCCAGAGGGGAGTCTAATGAGGGCAAACATTTGATGGTAGCAGCTTCCCTGCGGGAGATACTCTCTTTGCCAAAATCGCAATATTATGCGAAAGTAGGTTTCAATTCAGTACCCTATGCTAAAGCTTGCTGTTAGGAGGGAATCTGCAGCTTGCAGTGAAAGCGCTTCCGGAGGGGAGTCTAACGAGGGCAAACGTTTGATGGTAGCAGCTTCCCTGCGGGAGATACTCTCTTTGCCAAAATCGCATTATTGTGCGAAATAAAGTTACAATTCAGTACCCTATCCTAAAGCTTGCTGTTAGGAGGGAATCTGCAGCTTGCAGTGAAAGCGCTTCCAGAGGGGAGTCTAATGAGGGCAAACATTTGATGGTAGCAGCTTCCCTGCGGGAGATATTCTCTTTGCCAAAATCGCATTATTAGGCGAAAGTAAGTTACAATTCAGTACCCTATCCTAAAGCTTGCTGTTAGGAGGGAATCTGCAGCTTGCAGTGAAAGCGCTTCCAGAGGGGAGTCTAATGAGGGCAAATATTTGATGGTAGCAGCTTCCCTGCGGGAGATACTCTCTTTGCCAAAATCGCCTTATTAGCCGCAGTTAAGTTACAATTCAGTACCCTATCCTAAAGCTTGCTGTTAGGAGGGAATCTGCAGCTTGCAGTGAAAGCGCTTCCAGAGGGGAGTCTAATGAGGGCAAACATTTGATGGTAGCAGCTTCCCTGCGGGAGATACTCTCTTTGCCAAAATCGCATTATTAGGCGAAAGTAAGTTACAATTCAGTACCCTATCCTAAAGCTTGCTGTTAGGAGGGAATCTGCAGCTTGCAGTGAAAGCGCTTCCAGAGGGGAGTCTAATGAGGGCAAACATTTGATGGTAGCAGCATTCCTGCGGGAGATACTCTCTTTGCCAAAATCGCATTATTAGGCGAAAGTAATTTACAATTCAGTACCCTATCCTAAAGCTTGCTGTTAGGAGGGAATCTGCAGCTTGCAGTGAAAGCGCTTCCAGAGGGGAGTCTAATGAGGGCAAACATTTGATGGTAGCAGCTTCACTGCGGGAGATATTCTCTTTGCCAAAATCGCATTATTAGGCGAAAGTAAGTTACAATTCAGTACCCTATCCTTAAGCTTGCTGTTAGGAGGGAATCTGCAGCTTGCAGTGAAAGCGCTTCCAGAGGGGAGTCTAATGAGGGCAAATATTTGATGGTAGCAGCTTCCCTGCGGGAGATACTCTCTTTGCCAAAATCGCCTTATTAGCCGCAGTTAAGTTACAATTCAGTACCCTATCCTAAAGCTTGCTGTTAGGAGGGAATCTGCAGCTTGCAGTGAAAGCGCTTCCAGAGGGGAGTCTAATGAGGGCAAACATTTGATGGTAGCAGCTTCCCTGCGGGAGATATTCTCTTTGCCAAAATCGCATTATTAGGCGAAAGTAAGTTACAATTCAGTACCCTATCCTAAAGCTTGCTGTTAGGAGGGAATCTGCAGCTTGCAGTGAAAGCGCTTCCAGAGGGGAGTCTAATGAGGGCAAATATTTGATGGTAGCAGCTTCCCTGCGGGAGATACTCTCTTTGCCAAAATCGCCTTATTAGCCGCAGTTAAGTTACAATTCAGTACCCTATCCTAAAGCTTGCTGTTAGGAGGGAATCTGCAGCTTGCAGTGAAAGCGCTTCCAGAGGGGAGTCTAATGAGGGCAAACATTTGATGGTAGCAGCTTCCCTGCGGGAGATACTCTCTTTGCCAAAATCGCATTATTAGGCGAAAGTAAGTTACAATTCAGTACCCTATCCTAAAGCTTGCTGTTAGGAGGGAATCTGCAGCTTGCAGTGAAAGCGCTTCCAGAGGGGAGTCTAATGAGGGCAAACATTTGATGGTAGCAGCATTCCTGCGGGAGATACTCTCTTTGCCAAAATCGCATTATTAGGCGAAAGTAAGTTACAATTCAGTACACTATCCTAAAGCTTGCTGTTAGGAGGGAATCTGCAGCTTGCAGTGAAAGCGCTTCCAGAGGGGAGTCTAATGAGGGCAAACATTTGATGGTAGCAGCTTCCCTGCGGGAGATATTCTCTTTGCCAAAATCGCATTATTAGGCGAAAGTAAGTTACAATTCAGTACCCTATCCTAAAGCTTGCTGTTAGGAGGGAATCTGCAGCTTGCAGTGAAAGCGCTTCCAGAGGGGAGTCTAATGAGGGCAAATATTTGATGGTAGCAGCTTCCCTGCGGGAGATACTCTCTTTGCCAAAATCGCATTATTAGGCGAAAGTAAGTTACAATTCAGTACCCTATCCTAAAGCTTGCTGTTAGGAGGGAATCTGCAGCTTGCAGTGAAAGCGCTTCCAGAGGGGAGTCTAATGAGGGCAAACATTTGATGGTAGCAGCTTCCCTGCGGGAGATACTCTCTTTGCCAAAATCGCATTATTAGCCGCAGTTAAGTTACAATTCAGTACCCTATCCTAAAGCTTGCTGTTAGGAGGGAATCTGCAGCTTGCAGTGAAAGCGCTTCCAGAGGGGAGTCTAATGAGGGCAAACATTTGATGGTAGCATCTTCCCTGCGGGAGATACTCTCTTTGCCAAAATCGCATTATTAGGCGAAAGTAAGTTACAATTCAGTACCCTATCCTAAAGCTTGCTGTTAGGAGGGAATCTGCAGCTTGCAGTGAAAGCGCTTCCAGAGGGGAGTCTAATGAGGGCAAACATTTGATGGTAGCAGCATTCCTGCGGGAGATACTCTCTTTGCCAAAATCGCATTATTAGGCGAAAGTAATTTACAATTCAGTACCCTATCCTAAAGCTTGCTGTTAGGAGGGAATCTGCAGCTTGCAGTGAAAGCGCTTCCAGAGGGGAGTCTAATGAGGGCAAACATTTGATGGTAGCAGCTTCCCTGCGGGAGATACTCTCTTTGCCAAAATCGCCTTATTAGCCGCAGTTAAGTTACAATTCAGTACCCTATCCTAAAGCTTGCTGTTAGGAGGGAATCTGCAGCTTGCAGTGAAAGCACTTCCAGAGGGGAGTCTAACGAGGGCAAACATTTGATGGTAGCAGCTTCCCTGCGGGAGATACTCTCTTTTCCAATTTCGCCTTATTAACCGCAGTTAAGTTACAATTCAGTACCCTATCCTAAAGCTTGCTGTTAGGAGGGAATCTGCAGCTTGCAGTCAAAGCGCTTCCAGAGGGGAGTCTAATGAGGGCAAACATTTGATGGTGGCAGCTTCCCTGCGGGAGATACTCTCTCCGCCAAAATTGCATTATTAGGCGAAAGTAAGTTACAATTCAGTACCCTATCCTAAAGCTTGCTGTTAGGAGGGAATCTGCAGCTTGCAGTGAAAGCGCTTCCAGAGGGGAGTCTAATGAGGGCAAACATTTGATGGTAGCAGCTTCCCTGCGGGAGATACTCTCTTTGCCAAAATCGCCTTATTAGCCGCAGTTAAGTTACAATTCAGTACCCTATCCTAAAGCTTGCTGTTAGGAGGGAATCTGCAGCTTGCAGTGAAAGCGCTTCCAGAGGGGAGTCTAATGAGGGCAAACATTTGATGGTAGCAGCTTCCCTGCGGGAGATACTCTCTTTGCCAAAATCGCATTATTAGGCGAAAGTAAGTTACAATTCAGTACCCTATCCTAAAGCTTGCTGTTAGGAGGGAATCTGCAGCTTGCAGTGAAAGCGCTTCCAGAGGGGAGTCTAAGGAGGGCAAACATTTGATGGTAGCAGCTTCCCTGCGGGAGATACTCTCTTTGCCAAAATCGCATTATTATGCGAAAGTAAGTTACAATTCAGTACCCTATCCTAAAGCTTGCTGTTAGGAGGGAATCTGCAGCTTGCAGTGAAAGCGCTTCCAGAGGGGAGTCTAATGAGGGCAAACATTTGATGGTAGCAGCTTCCCTGCGGGAGATACTCTCTTTGCCAAAATCGCATTATTATGCGAAAGTAAGCTTCAATTCAGTACCCTATCCTAAAGCTTGCTGTTAGGAGGGAATCTGCAGCTTGCAGTGAAAGCGTTTCCAGAGGGGAGTCTAACGAGGGCAAACATTTGATGGTAGCAGCTTCCCTGCGGGAGATACTCTCTTTGCCAAAATCGCATTATTAGGTGAAAGTAAGTTACAATTCAGTACCCTATCCTAAAGCTTGCTGTTAGGAGGGAATCTGCAGCTTGCAGTGAAAGCGCTTCCGGAGGGGAGTCTAACGAGGGTAAACATTTGATGGTAGCAGCTTCCCTGCGGGAGATACTCTCTCCGCCAAAATCGCATTATTAGGCGAAATTAAGATACAATTCAGTACCCTATCCTAAAGCTTGCTGTTAGGAGGGAATCTGCAGCTTGCGGTGAAAGCGCTTCCAGAGGGGAGTCTAACGAGGGCAAACATTTGATGGTAGCAGCTTCCCTGCGGGAGATAATCTGTTTTCCAATTTTGCCTTATTAGCCGCAGTTAAGTTACAATTCAGTACCCTATCCTAAAGCTTGCTGTTAGGAGGGAATCTGAAGCTTGCAGTGAAAGCGCTTCCAGAGGGGAGTCTAATGAGGGCAAATATTTGATGGTAGCAGCTTCCCTGCGGGAGATACTCTCTCCGCCAAAATCGCATTATTAGGCGAAAGTAAGTTACAGTTCAGTACCCTATCCTAAAGCTTGCTGTTAGGAGGGAATCTGCAGCTTGCAGTGAAAGCGCTTCCAGAGGGGAGTCTAATGAGGGCAAATATTTGATGGTAGCAGCTTCCCTGCGGGAGATACTCTCTTTGCCAAAATCGCATTATTAGGCGAAAGTAAGATACAATTCAGTACCCTATCCTAAAGCTTGCTGTTAGGAGGGAATCTGCAGCTTGCAGTGAAAGCGCTTCCAGAGGGGAGTCTAAGGAGTGCAAACATTTGATGGTAGCAGCTTCCCTGCGGGAGATACTCTCTTTGCCAAAATCGCATTTTAGGCGAAAGTAAGTTACAATTCAGTACCCTATCCTAAAGCTTGCTGTTAGGAGGGAATCTGCAGCTCGCAGTGAAAGCGCTTCCAGAGGGGAGTCTAATGAGGGCAAAGATTTGATGGTAGCAGCTTCCCTGCGGGAGATATTCTCTTTGCCAAAATCGCCTTATTAGCCGCAGATAAGTTACAATTCAGTACCCTATCCTAAAGCTTGCTGTTAGGAGGGAATCTGCAGCTTGCAGTGAAAGCGCTTCCGGAGGGGAGTCTAACGAGGGCAAACGTTTGATGGTAGCAGCTTCCCTGCGGGAGATAGTCTCTTTGCCAAAATCGCATTATTATGCGAAATTAAGTTACAATTCAGTACCTATCCTAAAGCTTGCTGTTAGGAGGGAATCTGCAGCTTGCAGTGAAAGCACTTCCAGAGGGGAGTCTAACGAGGGCAAACATTTGATGGTAGCAGCTTCCCTGCGGGATATAATCTCTTTTCCATTTTTGCCTTATTAGCCGCAGTTAAGTTACAATTCAGTACTCTATCCTAAAGCTTGCTGTTAGGAGGGAATCTGCAGCTTGCAGTGAAAGCGCTTCCAGAGGGGAGTCTAATGAGGGCAAACATTTGATGGTAGCAGCTTCCCTGCGGGAGATACTCTCTTTGCCATAATCGCCTTATTAGCCGCAGTTAAGTTACAATTCAGTACCCTATACTAAAGCTTGCTGTTAGGAGGGAATCTGCAGCTTGCAGTGAAAGCGCTTCCAGAGGGGAGTCTAATGAGGGCAAACATTTGATGGTAGCAGCTTCCCTGCGGGAGATACTCTCTTTGCCAAAATCGCATTATTAGCCGCAGTTAAGTTACAATTCAGTACCCTATCCTAAAGCTTGCTGTTAGGAGGGAATCTGCAGCTTGCAGTGAAAGCGCTTCCAGAGGGGAGTCTAATGAGGGCAAACATTTGATGGTAGCAGCTTCCCTGCGGGAGATACTCTCTTTGCCAAAATCGCATTATTAGGCGAAAGTAAGTTACAATTCAGTACCCTATCCTAAAGCTTGCTGTTAGGAGGGAATCTGCAGCTTGCAGTGAAAGCGCTTCCAGAGGGGAGTCTAATGAGGGCAAACATTTGATGGTAGCAGCTTCCCTGCGGGAGATACTCTCTTTGCCAAAATCGCATTATTAGGCGAAAGTAAGTTACAATTCAGTACCCTATCCTAAAGCTTGCTGTTAGGAGGGAATCTGCAGCTTGCAGTGAAAGCGCTTCCAGAGGGGAGTCTAACGAGGGCAAACATTTGATGGTAGCAGCTTCCTTGCGGGAGATATTTACTTTGCCAAAATCACCTTATTAGGCGAAAGTAAGTTACAATTCAGGACCCTATCCTAAAGCTTGCTGTTAGGAGGGAATCTGCAGCTTGCAGTGAAAGCGCTTCCAGAGGGGAGTCTAATGAGGGAAATCATTTGATGGTTACAGCTTCCCTGCGGGAGATATTCTCTTTGCCAAAATCGCCTTATTAGCCGCAGTTAAGTTACAATTCAGGAACCTATGCTAAAGCTTGCTGTTAGGAGGGAATCTGCAGCTTGCAGTGAAAGCGCTTCCAGAGGGGAGTCTAATGAGGGCAAACATTTGATGGTAGCAGCTTCCCTGCGGGAGATAGTCTCTTTTCCAAAATCGCATTATTAGGCGAAAGTAAGTTACAATTCAGTACCCTATCCTAAAGCTTGCTGTTAGGAGGGAATCTGCAGCTTGCAGTGAAAACGCTTCCAGAGGGGAGTCTAAGGAGGGCAAACATTTGATGGTAGCAGCTTCCCTGCGGGAGATACTCTCTTTGCCAAAATCGCATTATTATGCGAAAGTAAGTTACAATTCAGTACCCTATCCTAAAGCTTGCTGTTAGGAGGGAATCTGCAGCTTGCAGTGAAAGCGCTTCCAGAGGGGAGTCTAATGAGGGCAAACATTTGATGGTAGCAGCTTCCCTGCGGGAGATACTCTCTTTGCCAAAATCGCATTATTATGCGAAAGTAAGCTTCAATTCAGTACACTATCCTAAAGCTTGCTGTTAGGAGGGAATCTGTAGCTTGCAGTGAAAGCGTTTCCAGAGGGGAGTCTAACGAGGGCAAACATTTGATGGTAGCAGCTTCCCTGCGGGAGATACTCTCTTTGCCAAAATCACATTATTAGGTGAAAGTAAGTTACAATTCAGTACCCTATCCTAAAGCTTGCTGTTAGGAGGGAATCTGCAGCTTGCAGTCAAAGCGCTTCCGGAGGGGAGTCTAACGAGGGTAAACATTTGATGGTAGCAGCTTCCCTGCGGGAGATACTCTCTCCGCCAAAATCGCATTATTAGGCGAAATTAAGATACAATTCAGTACCCTATCCTAAAGCTTGCTGTTAGGAGGGAATCTGCAGCTTGCGGTGAAAGCGCTTCCAGAGGGGAGTCTAATGAGGGCAAACATTTGATGGTAGCAGCTTCCCTGCGGGAGATACTCTCTTTGCCAAAATCGCATTATTAGGCGAAAGTAAGTTACAATTCAGTACCCTATCCTAAAGCTTGCTGTTAGGAGGGAATCTGCAGCTTGCAGTGAAAGCGCTTCCAGAGGGGAGTCTAATGAGGGCAAACATTTGATGGTTGCAGCTTCCCTGCGGGAGATACTCTCTTTGCCAAAATCGCATTATTAGGCGAAAGTAAGTTACAATTCAGTACCCTATCCTAAAGCTTGCTGTTAGGAGGGAATCTGCAGCTTGCAGTGAAAGCGCTTCCAGAGGGGAGTCTAACGAGGGCAAACATTTGATGGTAGCAGCTTCCTTGCGGGAGATATTTACTTTGCCAAAATCACCTTATTAGGCGAAAGTAAGTTACAATTCAGGACCCTATCCTAAAGCTTGCTGTTAGGAGGGAATCTGCAGCTTGCAGTGAAAGCGCTTCCAGAGGGGAGTCTAATGAGGGAAATCATTTGATGGTTACAGCTTCCCTGCGGGAGATATTCTCTTTGCCATAATCGCCTTATTAGCCGCAGTTAAGTTACAATTCAGTACCCTATCCTAAAGCTTGCTGTTAGGAGGGAATCTGCAGCTTGCAGTGAAAGCGCTTTCAGAGGGGAGTCTAATGAGGGCAAACATTTGATGGTAGCAGCTTCCCTGCGGGAGATACTCTCTTTGCCAAAATCGCATTATTAGGCGAAAGTAAGTTACAATTCAGTACTCTATCCTAAAGCTTGCTGTTAGGAGGGAATCTGCAGCTTGCAGTGAAAGCGCTTCCAGAGGGGAGTCTAAGGAGGGCAAACATTTGATGGTAGCAGCTTCCCTGCGGGAGATATTCTCTTTGCAAAAATCGCCTTATTAGGCGAAAGTAAGTTACAATTCAGTACCCTATCCTAAAGCTTGCTGTTAGGAGGGAATCTGCAGCTTGCAGTCAAAGCGCTTCCAGAGGGGAGTCTAATGAGGGCAAACATTTGATGGTAGCAGCTACCCTGCGGGAGATACTCTCTTTGCCAAAATCGCATTATTAGTCCCAGTTAAGTTACAATTCAGTACCCTATCCTAAAGCTTGCTGTTAGGAGGGAATCTGCAGCTTGCAGTGAAAGCGCTTCCAGAGGGGAGTCTAATGAGGGCAAACATTTGATGGTAGCAGCTTCCCTGCAGGAGATACTCTCTTTGCCAAAATCGCATTATTAGGCGAAAGTAAGTTACAATTCAGTACCCTATCCTAAAGATTGCTGTTAGGAGGGAATCTGCAGCTTGCAGTGAAAGCACTTCCAGAGGGGAGTCTAACGAGGGCAAACATTTGATGGTAGCAGCTTCCCTGCGGGAGATACTCTCTTTTCCAATTTCGCCTTATTAGCCGCAGTTAAGTTACAATTCAGTACCCTATCCTAAAGCTTGCTGTTAGGAGGGAATCTGCAGCTTGCAGTGAAAGCGCTTCCAGAGGGGAGTCTAACGAGGGCAAGCATTTGATGGTAGCAGCTTCCCTGCGGGAGATACTCTCTTTGCCAAAATCGCATTATTAGGCGAAAGTAAGTTACAATTCAGTACCCTATCCTAAAGCTTGCTGTTAGGAGGGAATCTGCAGCTTGCAGTGAAAGCGCTTCCAGAGGGGAGTCTAACGAGGGCAAACATTTGATGGTAGCAGCTTCCCTGCGGGAGATAATCTCTTTTCCAATTTTGCCTTATTAGCCGCAGTTAAGTTACAATTCAGTACCCTATCCTAAAGCTTGCTGTTAGGAGGGAATCTGCAGCTTGCAGTGAAAGCGCTTCCAGAGGGGAGTCTAATGAGGGCAAACATTTGATGGTAGCATCTTCCCTGCGGGAGATATTCTCTTTGCCAAAATCGCATTATTAGGCGAAAGTAATTTTCAATTCAGTACCCTATCCTAAAGCTTGCTGTTAGGAGGGAATCTGCAGCTTGCAGTGAAAGCGCTTCCAGAGGGGAGTCTAAGGAGGGCAAACATTTGATGTTAGCAGCTTCCCTGCGGGAGATACTCTCTTTGCCAAAATCGCATTATTAGGCGAAAGTAAGTTACAATTCAGTACCCTATCCTAAAGCTTGCTGTTAGGAGGGAATCTGCAGCTTGCAGTGAAAGCGCTTCCAGAGGGGAGTCTAATGAGGGCAAACATTTGATGGTAGCAGCTTCCCTGCGGGAGATATTCTCTTTCCCAAAATCGCCTTATTAGCCGCAGATAAGTTACAATTCAGTACCCTATCCTAAAGCTTGCTGTTAGGAGGGAATCTGCAGCTTGCAGTGAAAGCGCTTCCAGAGGGGAGTCTAATGAGGGCAAACATTTGATGGTAGCAGCTACCCTGCGGGAGATACTCTCTTTGCCAAAATCGGATTATTAGCTGCAGTTAAGTTACAATTCAGTACCCTATCCTAAAGCTTGCTGTTAGGAGGGAATCTGCAGCTTGCAGTGAAAGCGCTTCCAGAGGGGAGTCTAATGAGGGCAAACATTTGATGGTAGCAGCTTCCCTGCGGGAGATACTCTCTTTGCCAAAATCGCATTATTAGGCGAAAGTAAGATACAATTCAGTACCCTATCCTAAAGCTTGCTGTTAGGAGGGAATCTGCAGCTTGCAGTGAAAGCGCTTCCAGAGGGGAGTCTAAGGAGGGCAAACATTTGATGTTAGCAGCTTCCCTGCGGGAGATACTCTCTTTGCCAAAATCGCATTATTAGGCGAAAATAAGTTACAAATCAGTACCCTATCCTAAAGCTTGCTGTTAGGAGGGAATCTGCAGCTTGCATTGAAAGCGCTTCCAGAGGGGAGTCTAATGAGGGCAAACATTTGATGGTAGCAGCTTCCCTGCGGGAGATATTCTCTTTGCCAAAATCGCCTTATTAGCCGCAGATAAGTTACAATTCAGTACCCTATCCTAAAGCTTGCTGTTAGGAGGGAATCTGCAGCTTGCAGTGAAAGCGCTTCCAGAGGGGAGTCTAATGAGGGCAAACATTTGATGGTAGCAGCTTCCCTGCGGGAGATACTCTCTTTGACAAAATCGCAATATTATGCGAAAGTAAGTTTCAATTCAGTACCCTATCCTAAAGCTTGCTGTTAGGAGGGAATCTGCAGCTTGCAGTGAAAGCGCTTCCAGAGGGGAGTCTAACGAGGGCAAACATTTGATGGTAGCAGCTTCCCTGCGGGAGATACTCTCTTTGCCAAAATCGCATTATTAGGCGAAATTAAGTTACTATTCAGTACCCTATCCTAAAGCTTGCTGTTAGGAGGGAATCTGCAGCTTGCAGTGAAAGCACTTCCAGAGGGGAGTCTAACGAGGGCAAACATTTGATGGTAGCAGCTTCCCTGCGGGATATAATCTCTTTTCAAATTTTGGCTTATTAGCCGCAGTTAAGATACAATTCAGTACCCTGTCCTAAAGCTTGCTGTTAGGAGGGAATCTGAAGCTTGCAGTGAAAGCGCTTCCAGAGGGGAGTCTAATGAGGGCAAACATTTGATGGTAACAGCTTCCCTGCGGGAGATATTCTCTTTGCCAAAATCGCCTTATTAGCCGCAGTTAAGTTACAATTCAGTACACTATCCTAAATCTTGCTGTTAGGAGGGAATCTGCAGCTTGCAGTGAAAGCGCTTCCAGAGGGGAGTCTAACGAGGGCAAACGTTTGATGGTAGCAGCTTCCCTGCGGGAGATACTCTCTTTTCCAAAATCGCATTATTATGCGAAAGTAAGTTACAATTCAGTACCCTATCCTAAAGCTTGCTGTTAGGAGGGAATCTGCAGCTTGCAGTGAAAGCGCTTCCAGAGGGGAGTCTAATGAGGGCAAACATTTGATGTTAGCAGCTTCCCTGCGGGAGATACTCTCTTTTCCAATTTCGCCTTATTAGCCGCAGTTAAGTTACAATTCAGTACCCTATGCTAAAGCTTGCTGTTAGGAGGGAATCTGCAGCTTGCAGTGAAAGCGCTTCCAGAGGGGAGTCTAATGAGGGCAAACATTTGATGGTAGCAGCTACCCTGCGGGAGATACTCTGTTTGCCAAAATCGCCCTATTAGCCGCAGTTAAGTTACAATTCAGTACCCTATCCTAAAGCTTGCTGTTAGGAGGGAATCTGCAGCTTGCAGTGAAAGCGCTTCCAGAGGGGAGTCTAAGGAGGGCAAACATTTGATGGTAGCAGCTTCCCTGCGGGAGATACTCTCTTTGCCAAAATCGCATTATTAGGCGAAAGTAAGTTACAATTCAGTACCCTATCCTAAAGCTTGCTGTTAGGAGGGAATCTGCAGCTTGCAGTGAAAGCGCTTCCAGAGGGGAGTCTAATGAGGGCAAACATTTGATGGTAGCAGCTTCCCTGCGGGAGATACTCTCTTTGCCAAAATCGCATTATTAGGTGAAAGTAAGATACAATTCAGTACCCTATCCTAAAGCTTGCTGTTAGGAGGGAATCTGCAGCTTGCAGTGAAAGCGCTTCCAGAGGGGAGTCTAATGAGGGCAAACATTTGATGGTAGCAGCTTCCCTGCGGGAAATACTCTCTTTGCCAAAATCGCATTATTAGGCGAAAGTAAGTTACAATTCAGGACCCTATCCTAAAGCTTGCTGTTAGGAGGGAATCTGCAGCTTGCAGTGAAAGCGCTTCCAGAGTGGAGTCTAATGAGGGCAAACATTTGATGGTAGCAGCTTCCCTGCAGGAGATACTCTCTTTGCCAAAATCGCATTATTAGGCGAAAGTAAGTTACAATTCAGTACCCTATCCTAAAGCTTGCTGTTAGGAGGGAATCTGCAGCTTGCAGTCAAAGCGCTTACAGAGGGGAGTCTAATGAGGGCAAACATTTGATGGTAGCAGCTTCCCTGCGGGAGATACTCTCTCTGCCAAAATCGCATTATTAGGCGAAAGTAAGTTACAATTCAGTACCCTATCCTAAAGCTTGCTGTTAGGAGGGAATCTGCAGCTTGCAGTGAAAGCGCTTCCAGAGGGGAGTCTAATGAGGGCAAACGTTTGATGGTAGCAGCTTCCCTGCGGTAGATACTCTCTTTGCCAAAATCGCCTTATTAGCCGCAGTTAAGATACAATTCAGTACCCTATCCTAAAGCTTGCTGTTAGGAGGGAATCTGCAGCTTGCAGTGAAAGCGCTTCCAGAGGGGAGTCTAATGAGGGCAATCATTTGATGGTAACAGCTTCCCTGCGGGAGATATTCTCTTTGCCATAATCGCCTTATTAACCGGAGTTAAGTTACAATTCAGTACCCTATCCTAAAGCTTGCTGTTAGGAGGGAATCTGCAGCTTGCAGTGAAAGCGCTTCCAGAGGGGAGTCTAATGAGGGCAAACATTTGATGGTAGCAGCTTCCCTGCGGGAGATATTCTCTTTCCCAAAATCGCCTTATTAGCCGCAGAAAAGTTACAATTCAGTACTCTATCCTAAAGCTTGCTGTTAGGAGGGAATCTGCAGCTTGCAGTGAAAGCGCTTCCAGAGGGGAGTCTAAGGAGGGCAAACATTTGATGGTAGCAGCTTCCCTGCGGGAGATAGTCTCTTTGCAAAAATCGCATTATTAGGCGAAAGTAAGTTACAATTCAGTACCCTATCCTAAAGCTTGCTGTTAGGAGGGAATCTGCAGCTTGCAGTGAAAGCGCTTCCAGAGGGGAGTCTAATGAGGGCAAACATTTGATGGTAGCAGCTACCCTGCGGGAGATACTCTCTTTGCCAAAATCGCATTATTAGCCCCAGTTAAGTTACAATTCAGTACCCTATCCTAAAGCTTGCTGTTAGGAGGGAATCTGCAGCTTGCAGTGAAAGCGCTTCCAGAGGGGAGTCTAATGAGGGCAAACATTTGATGGTAGCAGCTTCCCTGCAGGAGATACTCTCTTTGCCAAAATCGCATTATTAGCCGCAGTTAAGTTACAATTCAGTACCCTATCCTAAAGCTTGCTGTTAGGAGGGAATCTGCAGCTTGCAGTCAAAGCGCTTCCAGAGGGGAGTCTAATGAGGGCAAACATTTGATGGTAGCAGCTTCCCTGCGGGAGATACTCTCTCTGCCAAAATCGCATTATTAGGCGAAAGTAAGTTACAATTCAGTACCCTATCCTAAAGCTTGCTGTTAGGAGGGAATCTGCAGCTTGCAGTGAAAGCGCTTCCAGAGGGGAGTCTAATGAGGGCAAACGTTTGATGGTAGCAGCTTCCCTGCGGTAGATACTCTCTTTGCCAAAATCGCATTATTAGCTGCAGTTAAGATACAATTCAGTACCCTATCCTAAAGCTTGCTATTAGGAGGGAATCTGCAGCTTGCAGTGAAAGCGCTTCCAGAGGGGAGTCTAATGAGGGCAAACGTTTGATGGTAGCAGCTTCCCTGCGGTAGATACTCTATTTGCCAAAATCGCATTATTAGGCGAAAGTAAGTTACAATTCAGTACCCTATCCTAAAGCTTGCTGTTAGGAGGGAATCTGCAGCTTGCAGTGAAAGCGCTTCCAGAGGGGAGTCTAATGAGGGCAAACATTTGATGTTAGCAGCTTCCCTGCGGGAGATAGTCTCTTTGCCAAAATCGCATTATTAGGCGAAAGTAAGTTACAATTCAGTACCCTATCCTAAAGCTTGCTGTTAGGAGGGAATCTGCAGCTTGCAGTGAAAGCGCTTCCAGAGGGGAGTCTAAGGAGGGCAAACATTTGATGTTAGCAGCTTCCCTGCGGGAGATACTCTCTTTGCCAAAATCGCATTATTAGGCGAAAGTAAGTTACAATTCAGTACCCTATCCTAAAGCTTGCTGTTAGGAGGGAATCTGCAGCTTGCAGTGAAAGCGCTTCCAGAGGGGAGTCTAATGAGGGCAAACATTTGATGGTAGCAGCTTACCTGCGGGAGATACTCTCTTTGACAAAATCGCAATATTATGCGAAAGTAAGTTTCAATTCAGTACCCTATCCTAAAGCTTGCTGTTAGGAGGGAATCTGCAGCTTGCAGTGAAAGCGCTTCCGGAGGGGAGTCTAATGAGGGCAAACGTTTGATGGTAGCAGGTTCCCTGCGGGAGATACTCTCTTTGCCAAAATCGCATTATTAGGCGAAATTAAGTTACAATTCAGTACCCTATCCTAAAGCTTGCTGTTAGGAGGGAATCTGCAGCTTGCAGTGAAAGCACTTCCAGAGGGGAGTCTAACGAGGGCAAACATTTGATGGTAGCAGCTTCCCTGCGGGATATAATCTCTTTTCAAATTTTGCCTTATTAGCCGCAGTTAAGATACAATTCATTACCCTATCCTAAAGCTTGCTGTTAGGAGGGAATCTGCAGCTTGCAGTGAAAGCGCTTCCAGAGGGGAGTCTAATGAGGGCAAACATTTGATGGTAACAGCTTCCCTGCGGGAGATATTCTCTTTGCCAAAATCGCCTTATTAGCCGCAGTTAAGTTACAATTCAGTACCCTATCCTAAATCTTGCTGTTAGGAGGGAATCTGCAGCTTGCAGTGAAAGCGCTTCCAGAGGGGAGTCTAACGAGGGCAAACGTTTGATGGTAGCAGCTTCCCTGCGGGAGATATTCTCTTTTCCAAAATCGCATTATTAGGCGAAAGTAAGTTACAATTCAGTACCCTATCCTAAAGTTTGCTGTTAGGAGGGAATCTGCAGCTTGCAGTGAAAGCGCTTCCAGAGGGGAGTCTAATGAGGGCAAACATTTGATGTTAGCAGCTTCCCTGCGGGAGATACTCTCTTTGCCATAATCGCCTTATTAGCCGCAGTTAAGATACAATTCAGTACCCTATCCTAAAGCTTGCTGTTAGGAGGGAATCTGCAGCTTGCAGTGAAAGCGCTTCCAGAGGGGAGTCTAATGAGGGCAAACATTTGATGGTAGCAGCTTCCCTGCGGGAGATACTCTCTTTGCCAAAATCGCCTTATTAGCCGCAGTTAAGTTACAATTCAGTACCCTATCCTAAAGCTTGCTGTTAGGAGGGAATCTGCAGCTTGCAGTGAAAGCGCTTCCAGAGGGGAGTCTAACGAGGGCAAACATTTGATGGTAGCAGCTTCCTTGCGGGAGATACTCTCTTTGCCAAAATCGCATCATTAGGCGAAAGTAAGTTACAATTCAGTACCCCATCCTAAAGCTTGCTGTTAGGAGGGAATCTGCAGCTTGCAGAGAAAGCGCTTCCAGAGGGGAGTCTAACGAGGGCAAACATTTGATGGTAGAGCCTTCCCTGCGGGAGATACTCTCTTTACCAAAATCGCAATATTAGGCGAAAGTACGTTACAATTCAGGACCCTATCCTAAAGCTTGCTGTTAGGAGGGAATCTGCAGCTTGCAGTGAAAGCGCTTCCAGAGGGGAGTCTAATGAGGGAAAACATTTGATGGTAGCAGCTTCCCTGCGGAAGATATTCTCTTTGCCAAAATCGCATTATTAGGCGAAAGTAAGATACAATTCAGTACCCTATCCTAAAGCTTGCTGTTAGGAGGGAATCTGCAGCTTGCAGTCAAAGCGCTTCCAGAGGGGAGTCTAACGAGGGCAAACATTTGATGGTAGCAGCTTCCCTGCGGGAGATATTCTCTTTCCCAAAATCGCATTAGTAGGCGAAAGTAAGTTACAATTCAGTACCCTATCCTAAAGCTTGCTGTTAGGAGGGAATCTGCAGCTTGCAGTGAAAGCGCTTCCAGAGGGGAGTCTAATGAGGGCAAACATTTGATGGTAGCAGCTTCCCTGCGGGAGATACTCTCTTTGCCAAAATCGCATTATTAGGCGAAAGTAAGTTACAATTCAGTACTCTATCCTAAAGCTTGCTGTTAGGAGGGAATCTGCAGCTTGCAGTGAAAGCGCTTCCAGAGGGGAGTCTAACGAGGGCAAACATTTGATGGTAGCAGCTTCCCTGCGGGAGATATTCTCTTTGCAAAAATAGCATTATTAGGCGAAAGTAAGTTACAATTCAGTACCCTATCCTAAAGCTTGCTGTTAGGAGGGAATCTGCAGCTTGCAGTGAAAGCGCTTCCAGAGGGGAGTCTAATGAGGGCAAACATTTGATGGTAGCAGCTACCCTGCGGGAGATACTCTCTTTGCCAAAATCGCATTATTAGCCCCAGTTAAGTTACAATTCAGTACCCTATCCTAAAGCTTGCTGTTAGGAGGGAATCTGCAGCTTGCAGTGAAAGCGCTTCCAGAGGGGAGTCTAATGAGGGCAAACATTTGATGGTAGCAGCTTCCCTGCGGGAGATACTCTCTTTGCCAAAATCGCATTATTAGGCGAAAGTAAGTTACAATTCAGTACCCTATCCTAAAGCTTGCTGTTAGGAGGGAATCTGCAGCTTGCAGTGAAAGCGCTTCCAGAGGGGAGTCTAATGAGGGCAAACATTTGATGGTAGCAGCTTCCCTGCGGGAGATACTCTCTCTGCCAAAATCGCATTATTAGGCGAAAGTAAGTTACAATTCAGTACCCTATCCTAAAGCTTGCTGTTAGGAGGGAATCTGCAGCTTGCAGTCAAAGCGCTTCCAGAGGGGAGTCTAATGAGGGCAAACATTTGATGGTAGCAGCTTCCCTACGGGAGATACTCTCTTTGCCAAAATCGCATTATTAGGCAAAATTAAGTTACAATTCAGTACCCTATCCTAAAGCTTGCTGTTAGGAGGGAATCTGCAGCTTGCAGTGAAAGCGCTTCCAGAGGGGAGTCTAACGAGGGCAAACATTTGATGGTAGCAGCTTCCCTGCGGGAAATACTCTCTTTGCCAAAATCGCATTATTAGGCGAAAGTAAGATACAATTCAGTACCCTATCCTAAAGCTTGCTGTTAGGAGGGAATCTGCAGCTTGCAGAGAAAGCGCTTCCAGAGGGGAGTTTAACGAGGGCAAACATTTGATGGTAGCAGCTTCCCTGCGGGAGATAATCTCTTTTCCAATTTTGCCTTATTAGACGCAGTTAAGATACAATTCAGTACCCTATCCTAAAGCTTGCTGTTAGGAGGGAATCTGCAGCTTGCAGTGAAAGCGCTTCCAGAGGGGAGTCTAATGAGGGCAAACGTTTGATGGTAGCAGCTTCCCTGCGGGAGATACTCTCTTTGCCAAAATCGCATTATTAGGCGAAAGTAAGTTACAATTCAGTACCCTATCCTAAAGCTTGCTGTTAGGAGGGAATCTGCAGCTTGCAGTGAAAGCGCTTCCAGAGGGGAGTCTAATGAGGGCAAACATTTGATGGTAGCAGCTTCCCTGCGGGAGATACTCTCTTTGCCAAAATCGCAATATTATGATAAAGTAAGTTTCAATTCAGTACCCTATCCTAAAGCTTGCTGTTAGGAGGGAATCTGCAGCTTGCAGTGAAAGCGCTTCCAGAGGGGAGTCTAATGAGGGCAAACATTTGATGGTAGCAGCTTCCCTGCGGGAGATACTCTCTTTGCCAAAATCGCCCTATTAGCCGCAGTTAAGTTACAATTCAGTACCCTATCCTAAAGCTTGCTGTTAGGAGGGAATCTGCAGCTTGCATTGAAAGCGCTTCCAGAGGGGAGTCTAAGGAGGGCAAACATTTGATGGTAGCAGCTTCCCTGCGGGAGATACTCTCTTTGCCAAAATCGCCCTATTAGCCGCAGTTAAGTTACAATTCAGTACCCTATCCTAAAGCTTGCTGTTAGGAGGGAATCTGCAGCTTGCATTGAAAGCGCTTCCAGAGGGGAGTCTAATGAGGGCAAACATTTGATGGTAGCAGCTTCCCCGCGTGAGATACTCTCTTTGCCAAAATCGCATTATTAGGCGAAAGTAAGTTACAATTCAGTACCCTATCCTAAAGCTTGCTGTTAGGAGGGAATCTGCAGCTTGCAGTGAAAGCGCTTCCAGAGGGGAGTCTAATGAGGGCAAACATTTGATGGTAGCAGCTTTCCTGCGGGAGATACTCTCTTTGCCAAAATAGCAATATTATGATAAAGTAAGTTTCAATTCAGTACACTATCCTAAAGCTTGCTGTTAGGAGGGAATGTGCAGCTTGCAGTGAAAGCGCTTCCAGAGGGGAGTCTAATGAGGGCAAACATTTGATGGTAGCAGCTTCCCTGCGGGAGATACTCTCTTTGCCAAAATCGCATTATTAGGCGAAAGTAAGTTACAATTCAGTACCCTATCCTAAAGCTTGCTGTTAGGAGGGAATCTGCAGCTTGCGGTGAAAGCGCTTCCAGAGGGGAGTCTAATGAGGGCAAACATTTGATGGTAGCAGCTTCCCTGCGGGAGATATTCTCTTTCCCAAAATCGCCCTATTAGCCGCAGATAAGTTACAATTCAGTACAGTGTCCTACAGCTTGCTGTTAGGAGGGAATCTGCAGCTTGCAGTGAAAGCGCTTCCAGAGGGGAGTCTAATGAGGGCAAACATTTGATGGTAGCAGCTTCCCTGCGGGAGATACTCTCTTTGCCATAATCGCATTATTAGGCGAAAGTAAGTTACAATTCAGTACTCTATCCTAAAGCTTGCTGTTAGGAGGGAATCTGCAGCTTGCAGTGAAAGCGCTTCCAGAGGGGAGTCTAATGAGAGCAAACATTTGATGGTAGCAGCTTCCCTGCGGGAGATAATCTCTTTGCCAAAATCGCATTATTAGGCGAAAGTAAGTTACAATTCAGTACCCTATCCTAAAGCTTGCTGTTAGGAGGGAATCTGCAGCTTGCAGTGAAAGCGCTTCCAGAGGGGAGTCTAATGAGGGCAAACATTTGATGGTAGCAGCTTCCCTGCGGGAGATACTCTCTTTGCCAAAATAGCAATATTATGATAAAGTAAGTTTCAATTCAGTACACTATCCTAAAGCTTGCTGTTAGGAGGGAATCTGCAGCTTGCAGTGAAAGCGCTTCCAGAGGGGAGTCTAATGAGGGCAAACATTTGATGGTAGCAGCTTCCCTGCGGGAGATACTCTCTTTGCCAAAATCGCATTATTAGGTGAAAGTAAGATACAATTCAGTACCCTATCCTAAAGCTTGCTGTTAGGAGGGAATCTGCAGCTTGCAGTGAAAGCGCTTCCAGAGGGGAGTCTAATGAGGGCAAACATTTGATGGTAGCAGCTTCCCTGCGGGAGATACTCTCTTTGCCAAAATCGCATTATTATGCGAAAGTAAGATTCAGTTCAGTACCCTATCCTAAAGCTTGCTGTTAGGAGGGAATCTGCAGCTTGCAGTGAAAGCGCTTCCAGAGGGGAGTCTAACGAGGGCAAACGTTTGATGGTAGCAGCTTCCCTGCGGGAGATACTCTCTTTGCCAAAATCGCATTATTAGGCGAAAGTAAGTTACAATTCAGTACCCTATCCTAAAGCTTGCTGTTAGGAGGGAATCTGCAGCTTGCAGTGAAAGCGCTTTCAGAGGGGATTCTAACGAGGGCAAACATTTGATGGTAGCAGCTTCCCTGCGGGAGATAATCTCTTTTCCAATTTTGCCTTATTAGCCGCAGTTAAGTTACAATTCAGTACACTATGCTAAAGCTTGCTGTTAGGAGGGAATCTGCAGCTTGCAGTGAAAGCGCTTCCAGAGGGGAGTCTAATGAGGGCAAACATTTGATGGTAGCAGCTTCCCTGCGGGAGATATTCTCTTTCCCAAAAGCGCCTTATTAGCCGCAGTTAAGTTACAATTCAGTACCCTATCTTAAAGCTTGCTGTTAGGAGGGAATCTGCAGCTTGCAGTGAAAGCGCTTCCAGAGGGGAGTCTAATGAGGGCAAACATTTGATGGTAGCAGCTTCCCTGCGGGAGATACTCTCTTTGCCAAAATCGCATTATTATGCGAAAGTAAGATACAATTCAGTACCCTATCCTAAAGCTTGCTGTTAGGAGGGAATCTGCAGCTTGCAGTGAAAGCGCTTCCAGAGGGGAGTCTAATGAGGGCAAACATTTGATGGTAGCAGCTTCCCTGCGGGAGATACTCTCTTTTCCAAAATCGCATTATTAGGCGAAAGTAAGTTACAATTCAGTACCCTATCCTAAAGCTTGCTGTTAGGAGGGAATCTGCAGCTTGCAGTGAAAGCGCTTCGAGAGGGGAGTGTAATGAGGGCAAACATTTGATGGTAGCAGCTTCCCTGCGGGAGATAGTCTCTTTGCCAAAATCGCATTATTAGGCGAAAGTAAGTTACAATTCAGTACCCTATCCTAAAGCTTGCTGTTAGGAGGGAATCTGCAGCTTGCAGTGAAAGCGCTTCCAGAGGGGAGTCTAATGAGGGCAAACATTTGATGGTAGCAGCTTCCCTGCGGGAGATACTCTCTTAGCCAATATCGCCATATAAGCCCCAGTTAAGTTACAATTCAGTACCCTATGCTAAAGCTTGCTGTTAGGAGGGAATCTGCAGCTTGCAGTGAAAGCGCTTCCAGAGGGGAGTCTAATGAGGGAAAACATTTGATGGTAGCAGCTTCCCTGCGGGAGATACTCTCTTTGCCATAATCGCATTATTAGGCGAAAGTAAGTTACAATTCAGTACCCTATCCTAAAGCTTGCTGTTAGGAGGGAATCTGCAGCTTGCAGTGAAAGCGCTTCCAGAGGGGAGTCTAATGAGGGCAAACATTTGATGGTAGCAGCTTCCCTGCGGGAGACACTCTCTTTGCCAAAATAGACTTATTAGGCCAAAGAAAGTTACAATTCAGTACCCTATCCTAAAGCTTGCTGTTAGGAGGGAATCTGCAGCTTGCAGTGAAAGCGCTTCCAGAGGGGAGTCTAACGAGGGCAAACATTTGATGGTAGCAGCTTCCCTGCGGGAGATACTCTCTTTGCCATAATCGCATTATTAGGCGAAAGTAAGTTACAATTCAGTACCCTATCCTAAAGCTTGCTGTTAGGAGGGAATCTGCAGCTTGCAGCGAAAACGCTTCCAGAGGGGAGTCTAATGAGGGCAAACATTTGATGGTAGCAGCTTCCCTGCGGGAGATAATCTCTTTGCCAAAATCGCATTATTAGGCGAAAGTAAGTTACAATTCAGTACCCTATCCTAAAGCTTGCTGTTAGGAGGGAATCTGCAGCTTGCAGTGAAAGCGCTTCCAGAGGGGAGTCTAATGAGGGCAAAGATTTGATGGTAGCAGCTTCCCTGCGGGAGATACTCTCTTTGCCAAAATCGCATTATTAGCCCCATTTAAGTTACAATTCAGTACCCTATCCTAAAGCTTGCTGTAAGGAGGGAATCTGCAGCTTGCAGTGAAAGCGCTTCCAGAGGGGAGTCTAATGAGGGCAAACATTTGATGGTAGCAGCTTCCCTGCGGGAGATACTCTCTTTGCCAAAATCGCATTATTAGGCGAAAGTAAGTTACAATTCAGTACCCTATCCTAAAGCTTGCTGTTAGGAGGGAATCTGCAGCTTGCAGTGAAAGCGCTTCCAGAGGGGAGTCTAACGAGGGCAAACATTTGATGGTAGCAGCTTCCCTGCGGGAGATACTCTCTTTGCCAAAATCGCATTATTAGGCGAAAGTAAGTTACAATTCAGTACCCTATCCTAAAGCTTGCTGTTAGGAGGGAATCTGCAGCTTGCAGTGAAAGCGCTTCCAGAGGGGAGTCTAATGAGGGCAAACATTTGATGGTAACAGCTTCCCTGCGGGACATATTCTCTTTGCCAAAATCGCATTATTAGCCGCAGTTAAGTTACAATTCTATACCCTATCCTAAAGCTTGCTGTTAGGAGGGAATCTGCAGCTTGCAGTGAAAGCGCTTCCACAGGGTAGTCTAATGAGGGCAAACATTTGATGGTAGCAGCTTCCCTGCGGGAGATACTCTCTTTGCCAAAATCGCATTATTAGGCGAAAGTAAGTTACAATTCAGTACCCTATCCTAAAGCTTGCTGTTAGGAGGGAATCTGCAGCTTGCAGTGAAAGCGCTTCCAGAGGGGAGTCTAATGAGGGCAAACATTTGATGGTAGCAGCTTCCCTGCGGGAGATACTCTTGTAGCCAATATCGCCTTATAAGCCCCAGTTAAGTTACAATTCAGTACCCTATGCTAAAGCTTGCTGTTAGGAGGGAATCTGCAGCTTGCAGTGAAAGCGCTACCAGAGGGGAGTCTAATGAGGGCAAACATTTGATGTTAGCAGCTTCCCTGCGGGAGATACTCTCTTTGCCATAATCGCATTATTAGGCGAAAGAAAGTTATAATTCAGTACCCTATCCTAAAGCTTGCTGTTAGGAGGGAATCTGCAGCTTGCAGTGAAAGCGCTTCCAGAGGGGAGTCTAACGAGGGTAAACGTTTGATGGTAGCAGCTTCCCTGCGGGAGATACTCTCTTTGCCAAAATCGCATTATTAGGCGAAATTAAGTTACAATTCAGTACCCTATCCTAAAGCTTGCTGTTAGGAGGGAATCTGCAGCTTGCAGTGAAAGCGCTTCCAGAGGGGAGTCTAATGAGGGCAAACATTTGATGGTAGCAGCTTCCCTGCGGGAGATAATCTCTTTTCCAATTTTGCCTTATTAGCCGCAGTTAAGTTACAATTCAGTACCCTATCCTAAAGCTTGCTGTTAGGAGGGAATCTGAAGCTTGCAGTGAAAGCGCTTCCAGAGGGGAGTCTAATGAGGGCAAACATTTGATGGTAGCAGCTTCCCTGCGGGAGATATTCTCTTTCCCAAAATCGCCTTATTAGCCGCAGATAAGTTACAATTCAGTACCCTATCCTAAAGCTTGCTGTTAGGAGGGAATCTGCAGCTTGCAGTGAAAGCGCTTCCAGAGGGGAGTCTAATGAGGGCAAACATTTGATGGTAGCAGCTTCCCTGCGGGAGATACTCTCTTTGCCATAGTCGCATTATTAGGCGAAAGTAAGTTACAATTCAGTACCTTATCCTAAAGCTTGCTGTTAGGAGGGAATCTGCAGCTTGCAGTGAAAGCGCTTCCAGAGGGGAGTCTAATGAGGGCAAACATTTGATGGTAGCAGCTTCCCTGCGGGAGATACTCTCTTTGCCAAAATCGCATTATTAGGCGAAAGTAAGTTTCAATTCAGTACCCTATCCTAAAGCTTGCTGTTAGGAGGGAATCTGCAGCTTGCAGTGAAAGCGCTTCCAGAGGGGAGTCTAACGAGGGCAAACATTTGATGGTAGCAGCTTCCCTGCGGGAGATATTCTCTTTGCAAAAATCGCATTATTAGGCGAAAGTAAGTTACAATTCAGTACCCTATCCTAAAGCTTGCTGTTAGGAGGGAATCTGCAGCTTGCAGTGAAAGCGCTTCCAGAGGGGAGTCTAACGAGGGCAAACATTTGATGGTAGCAGCTTCCCTGCGGGAGATAATCTCTTTTCAAGTTTTGCCTTATTATCCACAGTTAAGATACAATTCAGTACCCTATCCTAAAACTTGCTGTTAGGAGGGAATCTGCAGCTTGCAGTGAAAGCGCTTCCAGAGGGGAGTCTAACGAGGGCAAACATTTGATGGTAGCAGCTTCCCTGCGGGAGATACTCTCTTTGCTAAAATCGCATTATTAGGCGAAAGTAAGATACAATTCAGGACACTATCCTAAAGCTTGCTGTTAGGAGGGAATCTGCAGCTTGCAGTGAAAGCGCTTCCAGAGGGGAGTCTAATGAGGGCAAACATTTGATGGTAGCAGCTTCCCTGCGGGAGATACTCTCTTTGCCAAAATCGCATTATTATGCGAAAGAAAGTTTCAATTCAGTACCCTATCCTAAAGCTTGCTGTTAGGAGGGAATCTGCAGCTTGCAATGAAAGCGCTTCCAGAGGGGAGTCTAACGAGGGCAAACATTTGATGGTAGCAGCTTCCCTGCGGGAGATACTCTCTTTGCCAAAATCGCATTATTAGCCGCAGTTAAGTTACAATTCAGTACCCTATCCTAAAGCTTGCTGTTAGGAGGGAATCTGCAGCTTGCAGTGAAAGCGCTTCCAGAGGGGAGTCTAACGAGGGCAAACATTTGATGGTAGCAGCTTCCCTGCGGGAGATAATATCTTTTCCAATTTTGCTTTATTATCCGCAGTTAAGATACAATTCAGTACCCTATCCTAAAGCTTGCTGTTAGGAGGGAATCTGCAGCTTGCAGTGAAAGCGCTTCCAGAGGGGAGTCTAACGAGGGCAAACATTTGATGGTAGCAGCTTCCCTGCGGGAGATACTCTCTTTGCCAAAATCGCATTATTAGCCGCAGTTAAGTTACAATTCAGTACCCTATGCTAAAGCTTGCTGTTAGGAGGGAATCTGCAGCTTGCAGTGAAAGCGCTTCCAGAGGGGAGTCTAATGAAGGCAAAGATTTGATGGTAGCAGCTTCCCTGCTGGAGATATTCTCTTTCCCAAAATTGCCTTATTAGCCGCAGTTAAGTTACAATTCAGTACCCTATCCTAAAGCTTGCTGTTAGGAGGGAATCTGCAGCTTGCAGTGAAAGCGCTTCCAGAGGGGAGTCTAATGAGGGCAAACATTTGATGGTAGCAGCTTCCCTGCGGGAGATATTCTCTTTCCCAAAATCGCCTTATTAGCCCCAGATAAGTTACAATTCAGTACCCTATCCTAAAGCTTGCTGTTAGGAGGGAATCTGCAGCTTGCAGTGAAAGCGCTTCCAGAGGGGAGTCTAATGAGGGCAAACATTTGATGGTAGCAGCTTCACTGCGGGAGATACTCTCTTTGCCAAAATCATATTATTAGGCGAAAGTAAGTTACAATTCAGTACCCTATCCTAAAGCTTGCTGTTAGGAGGGAATCTGCAGCTTGCAGTCAAAGCGCTTCCAGAGGGGAGTCTAATGAGGGCAAACATTTGATGGTAGCAGCTTCCCTGCGGGAGATACTCTCTTTTCCAAAATCGCATTATTAGACGAAAGTAAGTTACAATTCAGTACCCTATCCTAAAGCTTGTTGTTAGGAGGGAATCTGCAGCTTGCAGTGAAAGCGCTTCCAGAGGGGAGTCTAATGAGGGCAAACATTTGATGGTAGCAGCTTCCCTGCGGGAGATACTCTCTTTGCCAAAAGCTCATTATTATGCGAAAGTAAGTTTCAATTCAGTACCCTATGCTAAAGCTTGCTGTTAGGAGGGAATCTGCAGCTTGCAGTGAAAGCGCTTCCAGAGGGGAGTCTAATGAAGGCAAAGATTTGATGGTAGCAGCTTCCCTGCTGGAGATATTCTCTTTCCCAAAATTGCCTTATTAGCCGCAGTTAAGTTACAATTCAGTACCCTATCCTAAAGCTTGCTGTTAGGAGGGAATCTGCAGCTTGCAGTGAAAGCGCTTCCAGAGGGGAGTCTAATGAGGGCAAACATTTGATGGTAGCAGCTTCCCTGCGGGAGATATTCTCTTTCCCAAAATCGCCTTATTAGCCCCAGATAAGTTACAATTCAGTACCCTATCCTAAAGCTTGCTGTTAGGAGGGAATCTGCAGCTTGCAGTGAAAGCGCTTCCAGAGGGGAGTCTAATGAGGGCAAACATTTGATGGTAGCAGCTTCACTGCGGGAGATACTCTCTTTGCCAAAATCATATTATTAGGCGAAAGTAAGTTACAATTCAGTACCCTATCCTAAAGCTTGCTGTTAGGAGGGAATCTGCAGCTTGCAGTCAAAGCGCTTCCAGAGGGGAGTCTAATGAGGGCAAACATTTGATGGTAGCAGCTTCCCTGCGGGAGATACTCTCTTTTCCAAAATCGCATTATTAGACGAAAGTAAGTTACAATTCAGTACCCTATCCTAAAGCTTGTTGTTAGGAGGGAATCTGCAGCTTGCAGTGAAAGCGCTTCCAGAGGGGAGTCTAATGAGGGCAAACATTTGATGGTAGCAGCTTCCCTGCGGGAGATACTCTCTTTGCCAAAAGCGCATTATTATGCGAAAGTAAGTTTCAATTCAGTACCCTATCCTAAAGCTTGCTGTTAGGAGGGAATCTGCAGCTTGCAGTGAAAGCGCTTCCGGAGGGGAGTCTAATGAGGGCAAACATTTGATGGTAGCAGCTTCCCTGCGGGAGATACTCTCTTTCCCAAAATCGCCTTATTAGCCGCAGTTAAGTTACAATTCAGTACCCTATCCTAAAGCTTGCTGTTAGGAGGGAATCTGCAGCTTGCAGTGAAAGCGCTTCCGGAGGGGAGTCTAACGAGGGCAAACGTTTGATGGTAGCAGCTTCCCTGTGGGAGATACTCTCTTTGCCAAAATCGCATTATTAGGCGAAAGTAAGTTACAATTCAGTACCCTATCCTAAAGCTTGCTGTTAGGAGGGAATCTGCAGCTTGCAGTGAAAGCGCTTCCAGAGGGGAGTCTAATGAGGGCAAACATTTGATGGTAGCAGCTTCCCTGCGGGAGATACTCTCTTTTCCAAAATCGCATTATTAGGCGAAAGTAAGTTACAATTCAGTACCCTATCCTAAAGCTAGCTGTTAGGAGGGAATCTGCAGCTTGCAGTGAAAGCGCTTCCAGAGGGGAGTCTAATGAGGGCAAACATTTGATGGTAGCAGCTTCCCTGCGGGAGATACTCTCTTTGCCAAAATCGCATTATTAGGCGAAATTAAGTTACAATTCAGTACCCTATCCTAAAGCTTGCTGTTAGGAGGGAATCTGCAGCTTGCAGTGAAAGCGCTTCCAGAGGGGAGTCTAACGAGGGCAAACATTTGATGGTAGCAGCTTCCCTGCGGGAGATACTCTCTTTGCCAAAACCGCATTATAATGCGAAAGTAAGTTACAATTCAGTACCCTATCCTAAACTTGCTGTTAGGAGGGTATCTGCAGCTTGCAGTGAAAGCGCTTCCAGAGGGGAGTCTAATGAGGGCAAACATTTGATGGTAGCAGCTTCCCTGCGGGATATACTCTCTTTTCCAAAACCGCATTATTAGACGAAAGTAAGTTACAATTCAGTACCCTATCCTAAAGCTTGCTGTTAGGAGAGAATCTGCAGCTTGCAGAGAAAGCGCTTCCAGAGGGGAGTCTAATGAGGGCAAACATTTGATGGTAGCAGCTTCCCTGCGGGAGACACTCTCTTTGCCAAAATCGCATTATTAGGCGAAAGTAAGTTACAATTCAGTACCCTATCCTAAAGCTTGCTGTTAGGAGGGAATCTGCAGCTTGCAGTGAAAGCGCTTCCAGAGGGGAGTCTAATGAGGGCAAAAGTTTGATGGTAGCAGCTTCCCTGTGGGAGATATTCTCTTTGCCAAAATCGCCTTATTAGTCGCAGTTAAGTTACAATTCAGTACCCTATCCTAAAGCTTGCTGTTAGGAGGGAATCTGTAGCTGGCAGTGAAAGCGCTTCCAGAGGGGAGTCTAACGAGGGCAAACATTTGATGGTAGCAGCTTCCCTGCGGGAGATAGTCTCTTTTCCAAAATCGCATTATTAGGCGAAAGTAAGTTACAATTCAGTACCCTATCCTAAAGCTTGCTGTTAGGAGGGAATCTGCAGCTTGCAGTGAAAGTGCTTCAAGAGAGGAATCTAACGAGAGCCAGCATTTGATGGTAGCAGCTACCCTGCGGGAGATAGTCTCTTTTCCAAAATCGCATTATTAGGCGAAAGTAAGTTACAATTCAGTACCCTATTCTAAAGCTTGCTGTTAGGAGGGAATCTGCAGCTTGCAGTGAAAGCGCTTCCAGAGGGGAGTCTAACGAGGGCAAACATTTGATGGTAGCAGCTTCCCTGCGGGAGATACTCTCTTTGCCATAATCGCATTATTAGGCGAAAGTAAGATACAATTCAGTACCCTATCCTAAAGCTTGCTGTTAGGAGGGAATCTGCAACTTGCAGTGAAAGCGCTTCCAGAGGGGAGTCTAATGAGGGCAAACATTTGATGGTAGCAGCTTCTCTGCGGGAGCTATTCTCTTTGCCAAAATCGCATTATTAGGCGAAAGTAAGTTACAATTCAGTACCTTATCCTAAAGCTTGCTGTTAGGAGGGAATCTGCAGCTTGCAGTGAAAGCGCTTCCAGAGGGGAGTCTAATGAGGGCAAACATTTGATGGTAGCAGCTTCCCTGCGGGAGATACTCTTTTTGCCAAAATCGTATTATTAGCCGCAGTTAAGATACAATTCAGTACCCTATCCTAAAGCTTGCTGTTAGGAGGGAATCTGCAGCTTGCAGTGAAAGCGCTTCCAGAGGGGAGTCTAATGAGGGCAAACACTTGATGGTAGCAGCTTCCTTGCGAGAGATATTCTCTTTGCCAAAATCGCATTATTAGGCGAAAGTAAGTTACAATTCAGTACCCTATCCTAAAGCTTGCTGTTAGGAGGGAATCTGCAGCTTGCAGTGAAAGCGCTTCCAGAGGGGAGTCTAATGAGGGCAAACATTTGATGGTAGCAGCTTCACTGCGGGAGATACTCTCTTTGCCAAAATCATATTATTAGGCGAAAGTAAGTTACAATTCAGTACCCTATCCTAAAGCTTGCTGTTAGGAGGGAATCTGCAGCTTGCAGTCAAAGCGCTTCCAGAGGGGAGTCTAATGAGGGCAAACATTTGATGGTAGCAGCTTCCCTGCGGGAGATACTCTCTTTTCCAAAATCGCATTATTAGACGAAAGTAAGTTACAATTCAGTACCCTATCCTAAAGCTTGTTGTTAGGAGGGAATCTGCAGCTTGCAGTGAAAGCGCTTCCAGAGGGGAGTCTAATGAGGGCAAACATTTGATGGTAGCAGCTTCCCTGCGGGAGATACTCTCTTTGCCAAAAGCGCATTATTATGCGAAAGTAAGTTTCAATTCAGTACCCTATCCTAAAGCTTGCTGTTAGGAGGGAATCTGCAGCTTGCAGTGAAAGCGCTTCCAGAGGGGAGTCTAATGAGGGCAAACATTTGATGGTAGCAGCTTCCCTGCGGGAGATACTCTCTTTGACAAAATCGCATTATTAGGCAAAAGTAAGTTACAATTCAGTACCCTATCCTAAAGCTTGCTGTTAGGAGGGAATCTGCAGCTTGCAGTGAAAGCGCTTCCAGAGGGGAGTCTAATGAGGGCAAACATTTGATGGTAGCAGCTTCCCTGCGGGAGATACTCTCTTTGCCAAAATCACATTATTATGCGAAAGTAAGTTTCAATTCAGTACCCTATCCTAAAGCTTGCTGTTAGGAGGGAATCTGCAGCTTGCAGTGAAAGCGCTTCCAGAGGGGAGTCTAACGAGGGCAAACACTTGATGGTAGCAGCTTCCCTGCGGGAGATACTCTCTTTGCCAAAATCGCCTTATTAGCCGCAGTTAAGTTACAATTCAGTACCCTATCCTAAAGCTTGCTGTTAGGAGGGAATCTGCAGCTTGCAGTGAAAGCGCTTCCAGAGGGGAGTCTAACGAGGGCAAACATTTGATGGTAGCAGCTTCCCTGCGGGAGATAATCTCTTTTCCAATTTTGCCTTATTATCCGCAGTTAAGATACAATTCAGTACCCTATCCTAAAGCTTGCTGTTAGGAGGGAATCTGCAGCTTGCAGTGAAAGCGCTTCCAGAGGGGAGTCTAACGAGGGCGAACATTTGATGGTAGCAGCTTCCC
Organism: Phaenicophaeus curvirostris; assembly: GCF_032191515.1. Classification (NCBI taxonomy): domain Eukaryota; kingdom Metazoa; phylum Chordata; class Aves; order Cuculiformes; family Cuculidae; genus Phaenicophaeus; species Phaenicophaeus curvirostris. The sequence continues at coordinate 86,921 of NW_027206842.1, forward strand.
TGCGGGAGATACTCTCTTTGCTAAAATCGCATTATTATGCGAAAGTAAGTTACAATTCAGCACCCTATCCTAGAGCTTGCTGTTAGGAGGGAATCTGCAGCTTGCAGTGAAAGCGCTTCCATAGGGGAGTCTAATGAGGGCAAACATTTGATGGTAGCAGCTTCCCTGCGGGAGATATTCTCTTTCCCAATATCGCCTTATTAGCCGCAATTAAGTTACAATTCAGTACCCTATCCTAAAGCTTGCTGTTAGGAGGGAATCTGCAGCTTGCAGTGAAAGCGCTTCCAGAGGGGAGTCTAATGAGGGCAAACATTTGATGGTAGCAGCTTCCCTGCGGGAGATACTCTCTTTGCCAAAATCGCATTATTAGGCGAAAGTAAGTTACAATTCAGTACCCTATCCTAAAGCTTGCTGTTAGGAGGAATCTGCAGCTTGCAGTGAAAGCGCTTCCAGAGGGGAGTCTAATGAGGGCAAACATTTGATGGTAGCAGCTTCCCTGCGGGAGATACTCTCTTTGCTAAAAACGCATTATTAGGCAAAAGTAAGTTACAATTCAGTACCCTATCCTAAAGCTTGCTGTTAGGAGGGAATCTGCAGCTTGCAGAGAAAGCGCTTCCAGAGGGGAGTCTAATGAGGGGAAACATTTGATGGTAGCAGCTTCCCTGCGGGAGATACTCTCTTTGCTATAAACGCATTATTATGCGAAAGTAAGATACAATTCAGTACCCTATCCTAAAGCTTGCTGTTAGGAGGGAATCTGCAGCTTGCAGTGAAAGCGCTTCCAGAGGGGAGTCTAATGAGGGGAAGCATTTGATGGTAGCAGCATTCCTGCGGGAGATACTCTCTTTGCCAAAATCGCATTATTAGGCGAAAGTAAGTTACAATTCAGCACCCTATCGTAAAGCTAGCAGTTATGAGGGAATCTGCAGCTTGCAGTGAAAGCGCTTCCAGAGGGGAGTCTAATGAGGGCAAACATTTGATGGTAGCAGCTTCCCTGCGGGAGACACTCTCTTTGCCAAAATCGCATTATTAGGCGAAAGTAAGTTACAATTCAGTACCCTATCCTAAAGCTTGCTGTTAGGAGGGAATCTGCAGCTTGCAGTGAAAGCGCTTCCAGAGGGGAGTCTAACGAGGGCAAACACTTGATGGTAGCAGCTTCCCTGCGGGAGATAGTCTCTTTGCCAAAATCGCATTATTAGCCGCAGTTAAGATACAATTCTGTACCCTATCCTAAAGCTTGCTGTTAGGAGGGAATCTGCAGCTTGCAGTGAAAGCGCTTCCAGAGGGGAGTCTAACGAGGGCAAACATTTGATGGTAGCAGCTTCCCTGCGGGACATACTCTCTTTGCCAAAATCGCATTATTAGGCGAAAGTAAGATACAATTCAGGACCCTATCCTAAAGCTTGCTGTTAGGAGGGAATCTGCAGCTTGCAGTGAAAGCGCTTCCAGAGGGGAGTCTAATGAGGGCAAACATTTGATGGTAGCCGCTTCCCTGCTGGAGATAGTCTCTTTTACATAATCGCCTTATTAGCCGCAGATAAGTTATAATTCAGTACCCTATCCTAAAGCTTGCTGTTAGGAGGGAATCTGCAGCTTGCAGTGAAAGCGCTTCCAGAGGGGAGTCTAATGAGGGCAAACATTTGATGGTAGCAGCTTCCCTGCGGGAGATACTCTCTTTGCCAAAATCGCATTATTAGGCGAAAGTAAGTTACAATTCAGTACCATATCCTAAAGCTTGCTGTTAGGAGGGAATCTGCAGCTTGCAGTGAAAGCGCTTCCAGAGGGGAGTCTAATGAGGGCAAACATTTGATGGTAGCAGCTTCCCTGCGGGAGATACTCTCTTTGCCAAAATCGCATTATTAGGCGAAAGTAAGTTACAATTCAGTACCTTATCCTAAAGCTTGCTGTTAGGAGGGAATCTGCAGCTTGCAGTGAAAGCGCTTCCAGAGGGGAGTCTAACGAGGGCAAACATTTGATGGTAGCAGCTTCCCTGCGGGAGATAGTCTCTTTTCCAAAATCGCATTATTAGGCGAAAGTAACATACAATTCAGGACCCTATCCTAAAGCTTGCTGTTAGGAGGGAATCTGCAGCTTGCAGTGAAAGCGATTCCAGAGGGGAGTCTAATGAGGGCAAACATTTGATGGTAGCAGCTTCCCTGCGGGAGATATTCTCTTTGCCAAAATCGCCTTATTAGCCGCAGTTAAGTTACAATTCAGTACCCTATCCTAAAGCTTGCTGTTAGGAGGGAATCTGCAGCTTGCAGTGAAAGCGCTTCCAGAGGGGAGTCTAATGAGGGCAAACATTTGATGGTAGCAGCTTCCCTGCTGGAGATATTCTCTTTCCCAAAATCGCCTTATTAGCCGCAGATAAGATACAATTCAGTACCCTATCCTAAAGCTTGCTGTTAGGAGGGAATCTGCAGCTTGCCGTGAAAGCGCTTCCAGAGGGGAGTCTAATGAGGGCAAACATTTGATGGTAGCAGCTTCCCTGCGGGAGATATTCTCTTTGCCAAATTCTCCTTATTAGCCGCAGTTAAGTTACAATTCAGTACCCTATCCTAAAGCTTGCTGTTAGGAGGGAATCTGCAGCTTGCAGTGAAAGCGCTTCCAGAGGGGAGTCTAATGAGGGCAAATATCTGATGGTAGCAGCTTCCCTGCGGGAGATACTCTCTTTGCCAAAATCGCATTATTAGGCGAAAGTAAGTTACAATTCAGTACACTATCCTAAAGCTTGCTGTTAGGAGGGAATCTGCAGCTTGCAGTGAAAGCGCTTCCAGAGGGGAGTCTAATGAGGGCAAACATTTGATGGTAGCAGCTTCCCTGTGGGAGATACTCTCTTTGATATAAACGCATTATTAGGCGAAAGTAAGTTACAATTCAGTACCCTATCCTAAAGCTTGCTGTTAGGAGGGAATCTGCAGCTTGCAGTGAAAGCGCTTCCATAGGGGAGTCTAACGAGGGCAAACGTTTGATGGTAACAGCTTCCCTGTGGGAGATACTCTCTTTGCCATAATCGCATTATTAGGCGAAAGTGAGTTACAATTCAGTACCCTATCCTAAAGCTTGCTGTTAGGAGGGAATCTGCAGCTTGCAGTGAAAGCGCTTCCAGAGGGGAGTTTAATGAGGGGAAGCATTTGATGGTAGGAGCATTCCTGCGGGAGATACTCTCTTTGCCAAAATCGCATTATTAGGCGTAAGTAATTTACAATTCAGTACCCTATCCTAAAGCTTGCTGTTAGGAGGGAATCTGCAGCTTGCAGTGAAAGCGCTTCCAGAGGGGAGTCTAATGAGGGCAAACATTTGATGGTAGCAGCTTCCCTGCGGGAGATACTCTCTTTGCCAAAATCGCCCTATTAGCCGCAGTTAAGTTACAATTCAGTACCCTATCCTAAAGCTTGCTGTTAGGAGGGAATCTGCAGCTTGCAGTGAAAGCGCTTCCAGAGGGGAGTCTAATGAGGGGAAGCATTTGATGGTAGCAGCATTCCTGCGGGAGATAGTCTCTTTGCCAAAATCGTATTATTAGGCGAAAGTAAGTTACAATTCAGCACACTATCCTAAAGGTAGCAGTTATGAGGGAATCTGCAGCTTGCAGTGAAAGCGCTTCCAGAGGGGAGTCTAATGAGGGCAAACATTTGATGGTAGCAGCTTCCCTGCGGGAGATACTCTCTTTGCCAAAATCGCATTATTAGGCGAAAGTAAGTTACAATTCAGTACCCTATCCTAAAGCTTGCTGTTAGGAGGGAATCTGCAGCTTGCAGTGAAAGCGCTTCCAGAGGGGAGTCTAATGAGGGCAAACATTTGATGGTAGCAGCTTCCCTGCGGGAGATACTCTCTTTGCTAAAAACGCATTATTAGGCAAAAGTAAGTTACAATTCAGTACCCTATCCTAAAGCTTGCTGTTAGGAGGGAATCTGCAGCTTGCAGAGAAAGCGCTTCCAGAGGGGAGTCTAATGAGGGGAAACATTTGATGGTAGCAGCTTCCCTGCGGGAGATACTCTCTTTGCTAAAAACGCATTATTATGCGAAAGTAAGATACAATTCAGTACCCTATCCTAAAGCTTGCTGTTAGGAGGGAATCTGCAGCTTGCAGTGAAAGCGCTTCCAGAGGGGAGTCTAATGAGGGGAAGCATTTGATGGTAGCAGCATTCCTGCGGGAGATACTCTCTTTGCCAAAATCGCATTATTAGGCGAAAGTAAGTTACAATTCAGCACCCTATCCTAAAGCTAGCAGTTATGAGGGAATCTGCAGCTTGCAGTGAAAGCGCTTCCAGAGGGGAGTCTAATGAGGGCAAACATTTGATGGTAGCAGCTTCCCTGCGGGAGACACTCTCTTTGCCAAAATCGCATTATTAGGCGAAAGTAAGTTACAATTCAGTACCCTATCCTAAAGCTTGCTGTTAGGAGGGAATCTGCAGCTTGCATTGAAAGCGCTTCCAGAGGGGAGTCTAACGAGGGCAAACACTTGATGGTAGCAGCTTCCCTGCGGGAGATAGTCTCTTTGCCAAAATCGCATTATTAGCCGCAGTTAAGTTACAATTCAGTACCCTATCCTAAAGCTTGCTGTTAGGAGGGAATCTGCAGCTTGCAGTGAAAGCGCTTCCAGAGGGGAGTCTAACGAGGGCAAACATTTGATGGTAGCAGCTTCCCTGTGGGAGATACTCTGTTTGCCAATATCGCCTTATTAGCCGCAGTTAGGTTACAATTCAGTACCCTATCCTAAAGATTGCTGTTAGGAGGGAATCTGCAGCTTGCAGAGAAAGCGCTTCCAGAGGGGAGTCTAATGAGGGCAAACATTTGATGGTAGCAGCTTCCCTGCGGGAGATACTCTCTTTGCCAAAATCGCCTTATTAGCCGCAGTTAAGTTACAATTCAGTACCCTATCCTAAAGCTTGCTGTTAGGAGGGAATCTGCAGCTTGCAGTGAAAGCGCTTCCAGAGGGGAGTCTAACGAGGGCAAACATTTGATGGTAGCAGCTTCCCTGCGGGAGATAGTCTCTTTGCCAAAATCGCCTTATTAGGCGAAAGTAAGTTACAATTCAGTGCACTTTCCTAAAGCTTGCTGTTAGGAGGGAATCTGCAGCTTGCAGTGAAAGCGCTTCCAGAGGGGAGTCTAATGAGGGCAAATATTTGATGGTAGCAGCTTCCCTGCGGGAGATATTCTCTTTGCCATAATCGCCTTATTAGCCGCAGTTAAGTTACAATTCAGTACCCTATCCTAAAGCTTGCTGTTAGGAGGGAATCTGCAGCTTGCAGTGAAAGCGCTTCCAGAGGGGAGTCTAATGAGGGCAAAGATTTGATGGTAGCAGCTTCCCTGCGGGAGATACTCTCTTTGCCAAAATCGCATTATTAGGCGAAAGTAAATTACAATTCAGTACCCTATCCTAAAGCTTGCTGTTAGGAGGGAATCTGCAGCTTGCAGTGAAAGCGCTTCCATAGGGGAGTCTAACGAGGGCAAACGTTTGATGGTAACAGCTTCCCTGTGGGAGATACTCTCTTTGCCATAATCGCATTATTAGGCGAAAGTGAGTTACAATTCAGTACACTATCCTAAAGCTTGCTGTTAGGAGGGAATCTGCAGCTTGCAGTGAAAGCGCTTCCAGAGGGGAGTTTAATGAGGGGAAGCATTTGATGGTAGGAGCATTCCTGCGGGAGATACTCTCTTTGCCAAAATCGCATTATTAGGCGTAAGTAATTTACAATTCAGTACCCTATCCTAAAGCTTGCTGTTAGGAGGGAATCTGCAGCTTGCAGTGAAAGCGCTTCCAGAGGGGAGTCTAATGAGGGGAAGCATTTGATGGTAGCAGCATTCCTGCGGGAGATACTCTCTTTGCCAAAATCGCATTATTAGGCGAAAGTAAGTTACAATTCAGCACCCTATCCTAAAGCTAGAAGTTATGAGGGAATCTGCAGCTTGCAGTGAAAGCGCTTCCAGAGGGGAGTCTAATGAGGGCAAACATTTGATGGTAGCAGCTTCCCTGCGGGAGACACTCTCTTTGCCAAAATCGCATTATTAGGCGAAAGTAAGTTACAATTCAGTACCCTATCCTAAAGCTTGCTGTTAGGAGGGAATCTGCAGCTTGCATTGAAAGCGCTTCCAGAGGGGAGTCTAACGAGGGCAAACACTTGATGGTAGCAGCTTCCCTGCGGGAGATAGTCTCTTTGCCAAAATCGCATTATTAGCCGCAGTTAAGTTACAATTCAGTACCCTATCCTAAAGCTTGCTGTTAGGAGGGAATCTGCAGCTTGCAGAGAAAGCGCTTCCAGAGGGGAGTCTAATGAGGGCAAACATTTGATGGTAGCAGCTTCCCTGCGGGAGATACTCTCTTTGCCAAAATCGCATTATTAGGCGAAAGTAAGTTACAATTCAGTACCCTATCCTAAAGCTTGCTGTTAGGAGGGAATCTGCAGCTTGCAGTGAAAGCGCTTCCAGAGGGGAGTCTAACGAGGGCAAACATTTGATGGTAGCAGCTTCCCTGCGGGAGATACTCTCTTTGCCAAAATCGCATTATTAGGCGAAAGTAAGTTACAATTCAGTGCACTTTCCTAAAGCTTGCTGTTAGGAGGGAATCTGCAGCTTGCAGTGAAAGCGCTTCCAGAGGGGAGTCTAATGAGGGCAAATATTTGATGGTAGCAGCTTCCTTGCGGGAGATATTCTCTTTGCCATAATCGCCTTATTAGCCGCAGTTAAGTTACAATTCAGTACCCTATCCTAAAGCTTGCTGTTAGGAGGGAATCTGCAGCTTGCAGTGAAAGCGCTTCCAGAGGGGAGTCTAATGAGGGCAAAGATTGGATGGTAGCAGCTTCCCTGCGGGAGATACTCTCTTTGCCAAAATCGCATTATTAGGCGAAAGTAAATTACAATTCAGTACCCTATCCTAAAGCTTGCTGTTAGGAGGGAATCTGCAGCTTGCAGTGAAAGCGCTTCCACAGGGTAGTCTAATGAGGGCAAACATTTGATGGTAGCAGCTTCCCTGCGGGAGATACTCTCTTTGTCAAAATCGCGTTATTAGGCGAAAGTAAGTTACAATTCAGTACCCTATCCTAAAGCTTTCTGTTAGAAGGGAATCTGCAGCTTGAAGTGAATGCGCTTCCAGAGGGTAGTCTAACGAGGGTAAACATTTGATGGTAACAGCTTCCCTGCGGGAGATACTCTCTTTGCCAAAATCTCATTATTAGGCGAAAGTAAGTTACAATTCAGTACACTATCCTAAAACTTGCTGTTAGGAGGGAATCTGCAGCTTGCAGTGAAAGCGCTTCCAGAGGGGAGTCTAATGAGGGCAAATATTTGATGGTAGCAGCTTCCCTGCGGGAGATAGTCTCTTTGCCAAAATCGCATTATTAGCCGCAGTTAAGTTACAATTCAGTACCCTATCCTAAAGCTTGCTGTTAGGAGGGAATCTGCAGCTTGCAGTGAAAGCGCTTCCAGAGGGGAGTCTAACGAGGGCAAACATTTGATGGTAGCAGCTTCCCTGTGGGAGATACTCTGTTTGCCAATATCGCCTTATTAGCCGCAGTTAGGTTACAATTCAGTACCCTATCCTAAAGATTGCTGTTAGGAGGGAATCTGCAGCTTGCAGAGAAAGCGCTTCCAGAGGGGAGTCTAATGAGGGCAAACATTTGATGGTAGCAGCTTCCCTGCGGGAGATACTCTCTTTGCCAAAATCGCATTATTAGGCGAAAGTAAGTTACAATTCAGTACCCTATCCTAAAGCTTGCTGTTAGGAGGGAATCTGCAGCTTGCAGTGAAAGCGCTTCCAGAGGGGAGTCTAACGAGGGCAAACATTTGATGGTAGCAGCTTCCCTGCGGGAGATAGTCTCTTTGCCAAAATCGCCTTATTAGGCGAAAGTAAGTTACAATTCAGTGCACTTTCCTAAAGCTTGCTGTTAGGAGGGAATCTGCAGCTTGCAGTGAAAGCGCTTCCAGAGGGGAGTCTAATGAGGGCAAATATTTGATGGTAGCAGCTTCCCTGCGGGAGATATTCTCTTTGCCATAATCGCCTTATTAGCCGCAGTTAAGTTACAATTCAGTACCCTATCCTAAAGCTTGCTGTTAGGAGGGAATCTGCAGCTTGCAGTGAAAGCGCTTCCAGAGGGGAGTCTAATGAGGGCAAAGATTTGATGGTAGCAGCTTCCCTGCGGGAGATACTCTCTTTGCCAAAATCGCATTATTAGGCGAAAGTAAATTACAATTCAGTACCCTATCCTAAAGCTTGCTGTTAGGAGGGAATCTGCAGCTTGCAGTGAAAGCGCTTCCATAGGGGAGTCTAACGAGGGCAAACGTTTGATGGTAACAGCTTCCCTGTGGGAGATACTATCTTTGCCATAATCGCATTATTAGGCGAAAGTGAGTTACAATTCAGTACCCTATCCTAAAGCTTGCTGTTAGGAGGGAATCTGCAGCTTGCAGTGAAAGCGCTTCCAGAGGGGAGTTTAATGAGGGGAAGCATATGATGGTAGGAGCATTCCTGCGGGAGATACTCTCTTTGCCAAAATCGCTTATTAGGCGTAAGTAATTTACAATTCAGTACCCTATCCTAAAGCTTGCTGTTAGGAGGGAATCTGCAGCTTGCAGTGAAAGCGCTTCCAGAGGGGAGTCTAATGAGGGGAAGCATTTGATGGTAGCAGCATTCCTGCGGGAGATACTCTCTTTGCCAAAATCGCATTATTAGGCGAAAGTAAGATACAATTCAGCACCCTATCCTAAAGCTAGCAGTTATGAGGGAATCTGCAGCTTGCAGTGAAAGCGCTTCCAGAGGGGAGTCTAATGAGGGCAAACATTTGATGGTAGCAGCTTCCCTGCGGGAGATAGTCTCTTTGCCAAAATCGCATTATTAGCCGCAGTTAAGTTACAATTCAGTACCCTATCCTAAAGCTTGCTGTTAGGAGGGAATCTGCAGCTTGCAGTGAAAGCGCTTCCAGAGGGGAGTCTAATGAGGGCAAACATTTGATGGTAGCAGCTTCCCTGCGGGAGATACTCTCTTTGCCAAAATCGCATTATTAGGCGAAAGTAAGTTACAATTCAGTACCCTATCCTAAAGCTTGCTGTTAGGAGGGAATCTGCAGCTTGCAGTGAAAGCGCTTCCAGAGGGGAGTCTAACGAGGGCAAACATTTGATGGTAGCAGCTTCCCTGCGGGAGATAATCTCTTTGCCAAAATCGCCTTATTAGGCGAAAGTAAGTTACAATTCAGTGCACTTTCCTAAAGCTTGCTGTTAGGAGGGAATCTGCAGCTTGCAGTGAAAGCGCTTCCAGAGGGGAGTCTAATGAGGGCAAATATTTGATGGTAGCAGCTTCCCTGCGGGAGATATTCTCTTTGCCATAATCGCCTTATTAGCCGCAGTTAAGTTACAATTCAGTACCCTATCCTAAAGCTTGCTGTTAGGAGGGAATCTGCAGCTTGCAGTGAAAGCGCTTCCAGAGGGGAGTCTAATGAGGGCAAAGATTGGATGGTAGCAGCTTCCCTGCGGGAGATACTCTCTTTGCCAAAATCGCATTATTAGGCGAAAGTAAATTACAATTCAGTACCCTATCCTAAAGCTTGCTGTTAGGAGGGAATCTGCAGCTTGCAGTGAAAGCGCTTCCACAGGGTAGTCTAATGAGGGCAAACATTTGATGGTAGCAGCTTCCCTGCGGGAGATACTCTCTTTGTCAAAATCGCGTTATTAGGCGAAAGTAAGTTACAATTCAGTACCCTATCCTAAAGCTTTCTGTTAGGAGGGAATCTGCAGCTTGAAGTGAATGTGCTTCCAGAGGGTAGTCTAACGAGGGTAAACATTTGATGGTAACAGCTTCCCTGCGGGAGATACTCTCTTTGCCAAAATCTCATTATTAGGCGAAAGTAAGTTACAATTCAGTACACTATCCTAAAACTTGCTGTTAGGAGGGAATCTGCAGCTTGCAGTGAAAGCGCTTCCAGAGGGGAGTCTAATGAGGGCAAACATTAGATGGTAGCAGCTTCCCTGCGGGAGATACTCTCTTTGCCAAAATCGCATTATTAGGCGAAAGTAAGTTACAATTCAGTACCCTATCCTAAAGCTTGCTGTTAGGAGGGAATCTGAAGCTTGCAGTGAAAGCGCTTCCAGAGGGGAGTCTAATGAGGGCAAACATTTGATGGTAGCAGCTTCCCTGCGGGAGATACTCTCTTTGCCAAAATCGCATTATTAGGCGAAAGTAAGTTACAATTCAGTACCATATCCTAAAGCTTGCTGTTAGGAGGGAATCTGCAGCTTGCAGTGAAAGCGCTTCCAGAGGGGAGTCTAATGAGGGCAAACATTTGATGGTAGCAGCTTCCCTGCGGGAGATACTCTCTTTGCCAAAATCGCATTATTAGGCGAAAGTAAGTTACAATTCAGTACCTTATCCTAAAGCTTGCTGTTAGGAGGGAATCTGCAGCTTGCAGTGAAAGCGCTTCCAGAGGGGAGTCTAACGAGGGCAAACATTTGATGGTAGCAGCTTCCCTGCGGGAGATAGTCTCTTTGCCAAAATCGCATTATTAGCCGCAGTTAAGTTACAATTCAGTACCCTATCCTAAAGCTTGCTGTTAGGAGGGAATCTGCAGCTTGCAGTGAAAGCGCTTCCAGAGGGGAGTCTAACGAGGGCAAACATTTGATGGTAGCAGCTTCCCTGCGGGAGATAATCTCTTTTCCAATTTTGCCTTATTATCCGCAGTTAAGATACAATTCAGTACCCTATCCTAAAGCTTGCTGTTAGGAGGGAATCTGCAGCTTGCAGTGAAAGCGCTTCCAGAGGGGAGTCTAACGAGGGCAAACATTTGATGGTAGCAGCTTCCCTGCGGGAGATACTCTCTTTGCCAAAATCGCATTATTAGGCGAAAGTAACATACAATTCAGGACCCTATCCTAAAGCTTGCTGTTAGGAGGGAATCTGCAGCTTGCAGTGAAAGCGCTTCCAGAGGGGAGTCTAATGAGGGCAAACATTTGATGGTAGCAGCTTCCCTGCGGGAGATATTCTCTTTGCCAAAATCGCCTTATTAGCCGCAGTTAAGTTACAATTCAGTACCCTATCCTAAAGCTTGCTGTTAGGAGGGAATCTGCAGCTTGCAGTGAAAGCGCTTCCAGAGGGGAGTCTAATGAGGGCAAACATTTGATGGTAGCAGCTTCCCTGCTGGAGATATTCTCTTTCCCAAAATCGCCTTATTAGCCACAGATAAGATACAATTCAGTACCCTATCCTAAAGCTTGCTGTTAGGAGGGAATCTGCAGCTTGCCGTGAAAGCGCTTCCAGAGGGGAGTCTAATGAGGGCAAACATTTGATGGTAGCAGCTTCCCTGCGGGAGATATTCTCTTTGCCAAATTCTCCTTATTAGCCGCAGTTAAGTTACAATTCAGTACCCTATCCTAAAGCTTGCTGTTAGGAGGGAATCTGCAGCTTGCAGTGAAAGCGCTTCCAGAGGGGAGTCTAATGAGGGGAAGCATTTGATGGTAGCAGCATTCCTGCGGGAGATAGTCTCTTTGCCAAAATCGTATTATTAGGCGAAAGTAAGTTACAATTCAGCACACTATCCTAAAGCTAGCAGTTATGAGGGAATCTGCAGCTTGCAGTGAAAGCGCTTCCAGAGGGGAGTCTAATGAGGGCAAACATTTGATGGTAGCAGCTTCCCTGCGGGAGATACTCTCTTTGCCAAAATCGCATTATTAGGCGAAAGTAAGTTACAATTCAGTACCCTATCCTAAAGCTTGCTGTTAGGAGGGAATCTGCAGCTTGCAGTGAAAGCGCTTCCAGAGGGGAGTCTAATGAGGGCAAACATTTGATGGTAGCAGCTTCCCTGCGGGAGATACTCTCTTTGCTAAAAACGCATTATTAGGCGAAAGTAAGTTACAATTCAGTACCCTATCCTAAAGCTTGCTGTTAGGAGGGAATCTGCAGCTTGCAGAGAAAGCGCTTCCAGAGGGGAGTCTAATGAGGGGAAACATTTGATGGTAGCAGCTTCCCTGCGGGAGATACTCTCTTTGCTAAAAACGCATTATTATGCGAAAGTAAGATACAATTCAGTACCCTATCCTAAAGCTTGCTGTTAGGAGGGAATCTGCAGCTTGCAGTGAAAGCGCTTCCAGAGGGGAGTCTAATGAGGGGAAGCATTTGATGGTAGCAGCATTCCTGCGGGAGATACTCTCTTTGCCAAAATCGCATTATTAGGCGAAAGTAAGTTACAATTCAGCACCCTATCCTAAAGCTAGCAGTTATGAGGGAATCTGCAGCTTGCAGTGAAAGCGCTTCCAGAGGGGAGTCTAATGAGGGCAAACATTTGATGGTAGCAGCTTCCCTGCGGGAGACACTCTCTTTGCCAAAATCGCATTATTAGGCGAAAGTAAGTTACAATTCAGTACCCTATCCTAAAGCTTGCTGTTAGGAGGGAATCTGCAGCTTGCATTGAAAGCGCTTCCAGAGGGGAGTCTAACGAGGGCAAACACTTGATGGTAGCAGCTTCCCTGCGGGAGATAGTCTCTTTGCCAAAATCGCATTATTAGCCGCAGTTAAGTTACAATTCAGTACCCTATCCTAAAGCTTGCTGTTAGGAGGGAATCTGCAGCTTGCAGTGAAAGCGCTTCCAGAGGGGAGTCTAACGAGGGCAAACATTTGATGGTAGCAGCTTCCCTGTGGGAGATACTCTGTTTGCCAATATCGCCTTATTAGCCGCAGTTAGGTTACAATTCAGTACCCTATCCTAAAGATTGCTGTTAGGAGGGAATCTGCAGCTTGCAGAGAAAGCGCTTCCAGAGGGGAGTCTAATGAGGGCAAACATTTGATGGTAGCAGCTTCCCTGCGGGAGATACTCTCTTTGCCAAAATCGCATTATTAGGCGAAAGTAAGTTACAATTCAGTACCCTATCCTAAAGATTGCTGTTAGGAGGGAATCTGCAGCTTGCAGTGAAAGCGCTTCCAGAGGGTAGTCTAACGAGGGCAAACATTTGATGGTAGCAGCTTCCCTGCGGGAGATAGTCTCTTTGCCAAAATCGCCTTATTAGGCGAAAGTAAGTTACAATTCAGTGCACTTTCCTAAAGCTTGCTGTTAGGAGGGAATCTGCAGCTTGCAGTGAAAGCGCTTCCAGAGGGGAGTCTAATGAGGGCAAATATTTGATGGTAGCAGCTTCCCTGCGGGAGATATTCTCTTTGCCATAATCGCCTTATTAGCCGCAGTTAAGTTACAATTCAGTACGCTATCCTAAAGCTTGCTGTTAGGAGGGAATCTGCAGCTTGCAGTGAAAGCGCTTCCAGAGGGGAGTCTAATGAGGGCAAAGATTTGATGGTAGCAGCTTCCCTGCGGGAGATACTCTCTTTGCCAAAATCGCATTATTAGGCTAAAGTAAATTACAATTCAGTACCCTATCCTAAAGCTTGCTGTTAGGAGGGAATCTGCAGCTTGCAGTGAAAGCGCTTCCATAGGGGAGTCTAACGAGGGCAAACGTTTGATGGTAACAGCTTCCCTGTGGGAGATACTCTCTTTGCCATAATCGCATTATTAGGTGAAAGTAAGTTACAATTCAGTACCCTATCCTAAAGCTTGCTGTTAGGAGGGAATCTGCAGCTTGCAGTGAAAGCGCTTCCAGAGGGGAGTTTAATGAGGGGAAGCATTTGATGGTAGGAGCATTGCTGCGGGAGATACTCTCTTTGCCAAAATCGCATTATTAGGCGTAAGTAATTTACAATTCAGTACCCTATCCTAAAGCTTGCTGTTAGGAGGGAATCTGCAGCTTGCAGTGAAAGCGCTTCCAGAGGGGAGTCTAATGAGGGCAAACATTTGATGGTAGCAGCTTCCCTGCGGGAGACACTCTCTTTGCCAAAATCGCATTATTAGGCGAAAGTAAGTTACAATTCAGTACCCTATCCTAAAGCTTGCTGTTAGGAGGGAATCTGCAGCTTGCATTGAAAGCGCTTCCAGAGGGGAGTCTAACGAGGGCAAACACTTGATGGTAGCAGCTTCCCTGCGGGAGATAGTCTCTTTGCCAAAATCGCATTATTAGCCGCAGTTAAGTTACAATTCAGTACCCTATCCTAAAGCTTGCTGTTAGGAGGGAATCTGCAGCTTGCAGAGAAAGCGCTTCCAGAGGGGAGTCTAATGAGGGCAAACATTTGATGGTAGCAGCTTCCCTGCGGGAGATACTCTCTTTGCCAAAATCGCATTATTAGGCGAAAGTAAGTTACAATTCAGTACCCTATCCTAAAGCTTGCTGTTAGGAGGGAATCTGCAGCTTGCAGTGAAAGCGCTTCCAGAGGGGAGTCTAACGAGGGCAAACATTTGATGGTAGCAGCTTCCCTGCGGGAGATACTCTCTTTGCCAAAATCGCCTTATTAGGCGAAAGTAAGTTACAATTCAGTGCACTTTCCTAAAGCTTGCTGTTAGGAGGGAATCTGCAGCTTGCAGTGAAAGCGCTTCCAGAGGGGAGTCTAATGAGGGCAAATATTTGATGGTAGCAGCTTCCCTGCGGGAGATATTCTCTTTGCCATAATCGCCTTATTAGCCGCAGTTAAGTTACAATTCAGTACCCTATCCTAAAGCTTGCTGTTAGGAGGGAATCTGCAGCTTGCAGTGAAAGCGCTTCCAGAGGGGAGTCTAATGAGGGCAAACATTTGATGGTAGCAGCTTCCCTGCGGGAGATACTCTCTTTGCCAAAATCGCATTATTAGGCGAAAGTAAGTTACAATTCAGTACCCTAATCTAAAGTTGCTGTTAGGAGGGAATCTGCAGCTTGCAGTGAAAGCGCTTCCACAGGGTAGTCTAATGAGGGCAAACATTTGATGGTAGCAGCTTCCCTGCGGGAGATACTCTCTTTGTCAAAATCGCGTTATTAGGCGAAAGTAAGTTACAATTCAGTACCCTATCCTAAAGCTTTCTGTTAGGAGGGAATCTGCAGCTTGAAGTGAATGCGCTTCCAGAGGGTAGTCTAACGAGGGTAAACATTTGATGGTAACAGCTTCCCTGCGGGAGATACTCTCTTTGCCAAAATCTCATTATTAGGCGAAAGTAAGTTACAATTCAGTACACTATCCTAAAACTTGCTGTTAGGAGGGAATCTGCAGCTTGCAGTGAAAGCGCTTCCAGAGGGGAGTCTAATGAGGGCAAATATTTGATGGTAGCAGCTTCCCTGTGGGAGATAGTCTCTTTGCCAAAATCGCATTATTAGCCGCAGTTAAGTTACAATTCAGTACCCTATCCTAAAGCTTGCTGTTAGGAGGGAATCTGCAGCTTGCAGTGAAAGCGCTTCCAGAGGGGAGTCTAACGAGGGCAAACATTTGATGGTAGCAGCTTCCCTGTGGGAGATACTCTGTTTGCCAATATCGCCTTATTAGCCGCAGTTAGGTTACAATTCAGTACCCTATCCTAAAGATTGCTGTTAGGAGGGAATCTGCAGCTTGCAGAGAAAGCGCTTCCAGAGGGGAGTCTAATGAGGGCAAACATTTGATGGTAGCAGCTTCCCTGCGGGAGATACTCTCTTTGCCAAAATCGCATTATTAGGCGAAAGTAAGTTACAATTCAGTACCCTATCCTAAAGCTTGCTGTTAGGAGGGAATCTGCAGCTTGCAGTGAAAGCGCTTCCAGAGGGGAGTCTAACGAGGGCAAACATTTGATGGTAGCAGCTTCCCTGTGGGAGATAGTCTCTTTGCCAAAATCGCCTTATTAGGCGAAAGTAAGTTACAATTCAGTGCACTTTCCTAAAGCTTGCTGTTAGGAGGGAATCTGCAGCTTGCAGTGAAAGCGCTTCCAGAGGGGAGTCTAATGAGGGCAAATATTTGATGGTAGCAGCTTCCCTGCGGGAGATATTCTCTTTGCCATAATCGCCTTATTAGCCGCAGTTAAGTTACAATTCAGTACCCTATCCTAAAGCTTGCTGTTAGGAGGGAATCTGCAGCTTGCAGTGAAAGCGCTTCCAGAGGGGAGTCTAATGAGGGCAAACATTTGATGGTAGCAGCTTCCCTGCGGGAGATACTCTCTTTGCCAAAATCGCATTATTAGGCGAAAGTAAATTACAATTCAGTACCCTATCCTAAAGCTTGCTGTTAGGAGGGAATCTGCAGCTTGCAGTGAAAGCGCTTCCATAGGGGAGTCTAACGAGGGCAAACGTTTGATGGTAACAGCTTCCCTGTGGGAGATACTCTCTTTGCCATAATCGCATTATTAGGCGAAAGTGAGTTACAATTCAGTACCCTATCCTAAAGCTTGCTGTTAGGAGGGAATCTGCAGCTTGCAGTGAAAGCGCTTCCAGAGGGGAGTTTAATGAGGGGAAGCATTTGATGGTAGGAGCATTCCTGCGGGAGATACTCTCTTTGCCAAAATCGCATTATTAGGCGTAAGTAATTTACAATTCAGTACCCTATCCTAAAGCTTGCTGTTAGGAGGGAATCTGCAGCTTGCAGTGAAAGCGCTTCCAGAGGGGAGTCTAATGAGGGGAAGCATTTGATGGTAGCAGCATTCCTGCGGGAGATACTCTCTTTGCCAAAATCGCATTATTAGGCGAAAGTAAGATACAATTCAGCACCCTATCCTAAAGCTAGCAGTTATGAGGGAATCTGCAGCTTGCAGTGAAAGCGCTTCCAGAGGGGAGTCTAATGAGGGCAAACATTTGATGGTAGCAGCTTCCCTGCGGGAGATAGTCTCTTTGCCAAAATCGCATTATTAGCCGCAGTTAAGTTACAATTCAGTACCCTATCCTAAAGCTTGCTGTTAGGAGGGAATCTGCAGCTTGCAGAGAAAGCGCTTCCAGAGGGGAGTCTAATGAGGGCAAACATTTGATGGTAGCAGCTTCCCTGCGGGAGATACTCTCTTTGCCAAAATCGCATTATTAGGCGAAAGTAAGTTACAATTCAGTACCCTATCCTAAAGCTTGCTGTTAGGAGGGAATCTGCAGCTTGCAGTGAAAGCGCTTCCAGAGGGGAGTCTAACGAGGGCAAACATTTGATGGTAGCAGCTTCCCTGCGGGAGATAATCTCTTTGCCAAAATCGCCTTATTAGGCGAAAGTAAGTTACAATTCAGTGCACTTTCCTAAAGCTTGCTGTTAGGAGGGAATCTGCAGCTTGCAGTGAAAGCGCTTCCAGAGGGGAGTCTAATGAGGGCAAATATTTGATGGTAGCAGCTTCCCTGCGGGAGATATTCTCTTTGCCATAATCGCCTTATTAGCCGCAGTTAAGTTACAATTCAGTACCCTATCCTAAAGCTTGCTGTTAGGAGGGAATCTGCAGCTTGCAGTGAAAGCGCTTCCAGAGGGGAGTCTAATGAGGGCAAAGATTGGATGGTAGCAGCTTCCCTGCGGGAGATACTCTCTTTGCCAAAATCGCATTATTAGGCGAAAGTAAATTACAATTCAGTACCCTATCCTAAAGCTTGCTGTTAGGAGGGAATCTGCAGCTTGCAGTGAAAGCGCTTCCACAGGGTAGTCTAATGAGGGCAAACATTTGATGGTAGCAGCTTCCCTGCGGGAGATACTCTCTTTGTCAAAATCGCGTTATTAGGCGAAAGTAAGTTACAATTCAGTACCCTATCCTAAAGCTTGCTGTTAGGAGGGAATCTGCAGCTTGAAGTGAATGTGCTTCCAGAGGGTAGTCTAACGAGGGTAAACATTTGATGGTAACAGCTTCCCTGCGGGAGATACTCTCTTTTCCAAAATCTCATTATTAGGCGAAAGTAAGTTACAATTCAGTACACTATCCTAAAACTTGCTGTTAGGAGGGAATCTGCAGCTTGCAGTGAAAGCGCTTCCAGAGGGGAGTCTAATGAGGGCAAACATTAGATGGTAGCAGCTTCCCTGCGGGAGATACTCTCTTTGCCAAAATCGCATTATTAGGCGAAAGTAAGTTACAATTCAGTACCCTATCCTAAAGCTTGCTGTTAGGAGGGAATCTGAAGCTTGCAGTGAAAGCGCTTCCAGAGGGGAGTCTAATGAGGGCAAACATTTGATGGTAGCAGCTTCCCTGCGGGAGATACTCTCTTTGCCAAAATCGCATTATTAGGCGAAAGTAAGTTACAATTCAGTACCCTAACCTAAAGTTGCTGTTAGGAGGGAATCTGCAGCTTGCAGTGAAAGCGCTTCCAGAGGGGAGTCTAACGAGGGCAAACATTTGATGGTAGCAGCTTCCCTGTGGGAGATACTCTCTTTGCCAAAATCGCATTATTAGGCGAAAGTAAGTTACAATTCAGTACCCTATCCTAAAGCTTGCTGTTAGGAGGGAATCTGCAGCTTGCAGTGAAAGCGCTTCCAGAGGGGAGTCTAATGAGGGCAAACATTAGATGGTAGCAGCTTCCCTGCGGGAAATACTCTCTTTGCCAAAATCGCATTATTAGGCGAAAGTAAGTTACAATTCAGCACACTATCCTAAAGCTTGCTGTTAGGAGGGAATCTGCAGCTTGCAGTGAAAGCACTTCCAGAGGGGAGTCTAATGAGGGCAAACATTTGATGGTAGCAGCTTCCCTGCGGGAGATACTCTCTTTGCCAAAATCGCATTATTATGCGAAAGTAAGTTACAATTCAGTACCCTATCCTAAAGCTTGCTGTTAGGAGGGAATCTGCAGCTTGCAGTGAAAGCGCTTCCAGAGGGGAGTCTAATGAGGGCAAACATTTGATGGTAGCAGCTTCCCTGCGGGAGATACTCTCTCTGCTAAAATAGCATTATTAGGCGAAACTAAGATACAATGCAGTACCCTATCCTAAAGCTTGCTGTTAGGAGGGAATCTGCAGCTTGCAGTGAAAGCGCTTCCAGAGCGGTGTCTAATGAGGGCAAACATTTGATGGTAGCAGCTTCCCTGCGGGAGATACTCTCTTTGCCAAAATCGCATTATTAGGCGAAAGTAAGTTACCATTCAGTACCCTATCCTAAAGCTTGCTGTTAGGAGGGAATCTGCAGCTTGCAGTGAAAGCGCTTCCAGAGGGGAGTCTAATGAGGGCAAACATTTGATGGTAGCAGCTTCCCTGTGGGAGATACTCTCTTTGCCAAAATCGCTTTATTAGGCGAAAGTAAGTTCCAATTCAGTACCCTATCCTAAAGCTTGCTGTTAGGAGGGAATCTGCAGCTTGCAGTGAAAGCGCTTCCAGAGGGGAGTCTAATGAGGGCAAACATTTGATGGTAGCATCTTCCCTGCGGGAGATATTCTCTTTGCCAAATTCTCCTTATTAGCCGCAGTTAAGATACAATTCAGTACACTATCCTAAAGCTTGCTGTTAGGAGGGAATCTGCAGCTTGCAGTGAAAGCGCTTCCAGAGGGGAGTCTAGTGAGGGCAAACATTTGATGGTAGCAGCTTCCCTGCGGGAGATACTCTCTTTGCCAAAATCGCATTATTAGGCGAAAGTAAGTTACAATTCAGTACCCTAACCTAAAGTTGCTGTTAGGAGGGAATCTGCAGCTTGCAGTGAAAGCGCTTCCAGAGGGGAGTCTAACGAGGGCAAACATTTGATGGTAGCAGCTTCCCTGCGGGAGATACTCTCTTTGCCAAAATCGCATTATTAGGCGAAATTAAGTTACCATTCAGTACCCTATCCTAAAGCTTGCTGTTAGGAGGGAATCTGCCACATGCAGTGAAAGCGCTTCCAGAGGGGAGTGTAATGAGGGCAAACATTTGATAGTAACAGCTTCCCTTCGGGAGAAATTCTCTTTTCCAAAATCGCCTTATTAGGCGAAAGTAAGTTACAATTCAGTACCCTATGCTAAAGCTTGCTGTTAGGAGGGAATCTGCAGCTTGCAGTGAAAGCGCTTCCAGAGGGGAGTCTAATGAGGGCAAATATTTGATGGTAGCAGCTTCCCTGCGGGAGATACTCTCTTTGCCAAAATCGCATTATTAGGCGAAAGTACGTTACAATTCAGTACCCTATCCTAAAGCTTGCTGTTAGGAGGGAATCTGCAGCTTGCAGTGAAAGCGCTTCCAGAGGGGAGTCTAATGAGGGCAAACATTTGATGGTAGCACCTTCCCTGCGGGAGACACTCTCTTTGCCAAAATCGCATTATTAGGCGAAAGTAAGATACAATTCAGTACCCTATCCTAAAGCTTGCTGTTAGGAGGGAATCTGCAGCTTGCAGTGAAAGCGCTTCCAGAGGGGAGTCTAATGAGGGCAAATATTTGATGGTAGCAGCTTCCCTGCGGGAGATACTCTCTTTGCCAAAATCGCCTTTTTAGCCGCAGTTAAGTTACAATTCAGTACCCTATCCTAAAGCTTGCTGTTAGGAGGGAATCTGCAGCTTGCAGTGAAAGCGCTTCCAGAGGGGAGTCTAATGAGGGCAAACATTTGATGGTAGCAGCTTCCCTGCGGGATATATTCTGTTTGCCATAATCGCCTTATTAGCCGCAGTTAAGTTACAATTCAGTACCATATCCTAAAGCTTGCTGTTAGGAGGGAATCTGCAGCTTGCAGTGAAAGCGCTTCCAGAGGGGAGTCTAATGAGGGCAAACATTTGATGGTAGCAGCTTCCCTGCGGGAGATACTCTCTTTGCCAAAATCGCATTATTAGGCGAAAGTAAGTTACAATTCAGTACCCTAATCTAAAGTTGCTGTTAGGAGGGAATCTGCAGCTTGCAGTGAAAGCGCTTCCAGAGGGGAGTCTAATGAGGGCAAATATTTGATTGTAGCATCTTCCCTGCGGGAGATATTCTCTTTGCCAAAATCGCCTTATTCGCCGCAGTTAAGTTACAATTCAGTACCCTATCCTAAGGCTTGCTGTTAGGAGGGAATCTGCAGCTTGCAGTGAAAGCGCTTCCAGAGGGGAGTCTAATGAGGGCAAATATTTGATGGTAGCAGCTTCCCTGCGGGAGATATTCACTTTGCCAAAATCGCATTATTAGGCGAAAGTAAGATACAATTCAGTACACTATCCTAAAGCTTGCTGTTAGGAGGGAATCTGCAGCTTGCAGTGAAAGCGCTTCCAGAGGGGAGTCTAATGAGGGCAAATATTTGATGGTAGCATCTTCCCTGCGGGAGATATTCTCTTTGCCAAAATCGCATTATTAGCCGCAGTTAAGTTACAATTCAGCACCCTATCCTAAAGCTTGCTGTTAGGAGGGAATCTGCAGCTTGCAGTGAAAGTGCTTCCAGAGGGGAGTCTAATGAGGGCAAACATTTGATGGTAGCAGCTTCCCTGCGGGAGATACTCTCTTTGCCAAAATCGCATTATTATCCGCATTTAAGATACAATTAAGTACCCTATCCTAAAGCTTGCTGTTAGGAGGGAATCTGCAGCTTGCAGTGAAAGCGCTTCCAGAGGGGAGTCTAATGAGGGCAAATATTTGATTGTAGCATCTTCCCTGCGGGAGATATTCTCTTTGCCAAAATCGCCTTATTCGCCGCAGTTAAGATACAATTCAGTACCCTATCCTAAAGCTTGCTGTTAGGAGGGAATCTGCAGCTTGCAGTGAAAGCGCTTCCAGAGGGGAGTCTAACGAGGGCAAACATTTGATGGTAGCAGCTTCCCTGCGGGAGATACTCTCTTTGCCAAAATCGCATTATTAGGCGAAAGTAAGTTACAATTCAGTACCCTATCCTAAAGCTTGCTGTTAGGAGGGAATCTGCAGCTTGCAGTGAAAGCGCTTCCAGAGGGGAGTCTAATGAGGGCAAACATTTGATGGTAGCAGCTTCCCTGCGGGAGATACTCTCTTTGCCATAATCGCTTTATTAGGCGTAAGTAAGTTTCAATTCAGTACCCTATCCTAAAGCTTGCTGTTAGGAGGGAATCTGCAGCTTGCAGTGAAAGCGCTTCCAGAGGGGAGTCTAAGGAGGGCAAACATTTGATGGTAGCAGCTTCCCTGCGGGAGATACTCTCTTTGCCAAAATCGCCTTATTAGCCGCAGTTAAGTTACAATTCAGTACCCTATCCTAAAGCTTGCTGTTAGGAGGGAATCTGCAGCTTGCAGTGAAAGCGCTTCCAGAGGGGAGTCTAACGAGGGCAAACATTTGATGGTAGCAGCTTCCCTGCGGGAGATAATCTCTTTTCCAATTTTGCCTTATTATCCGCAGTTAAGATACAATTCAGTACCCTATCCTAAAGCTTGCTGTTAGGAGGGAATCTGCAGCTTGCAGTGAAAGCGCTTCCAGAGGGGAGTCTAACGAGGGCGAACATTTGATGGTAGCAGCTTCCCTGCGGGAGATACTCTCTTTGCTAAAATCGCATTATTATGCGAAAGTAAGTTACAATTCAGCACCCTATCCTAGAGCTTGCTGTTAGGAGGGAATCTGCAGCTTGCAGTGAAAGCGCTTCCATAGGGGAGTCTAATGAGGGCAAACATTTGATGGTAGCAGCTTCCCTGCGGGAGATATTCTCTTTCCCAATATCGCCTTATTAGCCGCAATTAAGTTACAATTCAGTACCCTATCCTAAAGCTTGCTGTTAGGAGGGAATCTGCAGCTTGCAGTGAAAGCGCTTCCAGAGGGGAGTCTAATGAGGGCAAACATTTGATGGTAGCAGCTTCCCTGCGGGAGATACTCTCTTTGCCAAAATCGCATTATTAGGCGAAAGTAAGTTACAATTCAGTACCCTATCCTAAAGCTTGCTGTTAGGAGGAATCTGCAGCTTGCAGTGAAAGCGCTTCCAGAGGGGAGTCTAATGAGGGCAAACATTTGATGGTAGCAGCTTCCCTGCGGGAGATACTCTCTTTGCTAAAAACGCATTATTAGGCAAAAGTAAGTTACAATTCAGTACCCTATCCTAAAGCTTGCTGTTAGGAGGGAATCTGCAGCTTGCAGAGAAAGCGCTTCCAGAGGGGAGTCTAATGAGGGGAAACATTTGATGGTAGCAGCTTCCCTGCGGGAGATACTCTCTTTGCTATAAACGCATTATTATGCGAAAGTAAGATACAATTCAGTACCCTATCCTAAAGCTTGCTGTTAGGAGGGAATCTGCAGCTTGCAGTGAAAGCGCTTCCAGAGGGGAGTCTAACGAGGGCAAACATTTGATGGTAGCAGCTTCCCTGCGGGAGATAGTCTCTTTGCCATAATCACATTATTAGGCGAAAGTAAGTTACAATTCAGTACCCTATCCTAAAGCTTGCTGTTAGGAGGGAATCTGCAGCTTGCAGAGAAAGCGCTTCCAGAGGGGAGTCTAATGAGGGCAAACATTTG
This sequence comes from Phaenicophaeus curvirostris, assembly GCF_032191515.1. Classification (NCBI taxonomy): domain Eukaryota; kingdom Metazoa; phylum Chordata; class Aves; order Cuculiformes; family Cuculidae; genus Phaenicophaeus; species Phaenicophaeus curvirostris. Next base: position 109,972 of record NW_027206842.1, read on the forward strand.
ATGGTAGCAGCTTCCCTGCGGGAGATACTCTCTTTGCCAAAATCGCATTATTAGGCGAAAGTAAGTTACAATTCAGTACCATATCCTAAAGCTTGCTGTTAGGAGGGAATCTGCAGCTTGCAGTGAAAGCGCTTCCAGAGGGGAGTCTAATGAGGGCAAACATTTGATGGTAGCAGCTTCCCTGCGGGAGATACTCTCTTTGCCAAAATCGCATTATTATGCGAAAGTAAGATTCAATTCAGTACACTATCCTAAAGCTTGCTGTTAGGAGGGAATCTGCAGCTTGCAGTGAAAGCGCTTCCAGAGGGGAGTCTAACGAGGGCAAACATTTGATGGTAGCAGCTTCCCTGCGGGAGATAGTCTCTTTGCCAAAATCGCATTATTAGCCGCAGTTAAGTTACAATTCAGTACCCTATCCTAAAGCTTGCTGTTAGGAGGGAATCTGCAGCTTGCAGTGAAAGCGCTTCCAGAGGGGAGTCTAACGAGGGCAAACATTTGATGGTAGCAGCTTCCCTGCGGGAGATAATCTCTTTTCCAATTTTGCCTTATTATCCGCAGTTAAGATACAATTCAGTACCCTATCCTAAAGCTTGCTGTTAGGAGGGAATCTGCAGCTTGCAGTGAAAGCGCTTCCAGAGGGGAGTCTAACGAGGGCAAACATTTGATGGTAGCAGCTTCCCTGCGGGAGATACTCTCTTTGCCAAAATCGCATTATTAGGCGAAAGTAACATACAATTCAGGACCCTATCCTAAAGCTTGCTGTTAGGAGGGAATCTGCAGCTTGCAGTGAAAGCGCTTCCAGAGGGGAGTCTAATGAGGGCAAACATTTGATGGTAGCAGCTTCCCTGCGGGAGATATTCTCTTTGCCAAAATCGCCTTATTAGCCGCAGTTAAGTTACAATTCAGTACCCTATCCTAAAGCTTGCTGTTAGGAGGGAATCTGCAGCTTGCAGTGAAAGCGCTTCCAGAGGGGAGTCTAATGAGGGCAAACATTTGATGGTAGCAGCTTCCCTGCTGGAGATATTCTCTTTCCCAAAATCGCCTTATTAGCCGCATATAAGATACAATTCAGTACCCTATCCTAAAGCTTGCTGTTAGGAGGGAATCTGCAGCTTGCCGTGAAAGCGCTTCCAGAGGGGAGTCTAATGAGGGCAAACATTTGATGGTAGCAGCTTCCCTGTGGGAGATACTCTCTTTGATATAAACGCATTATTAGGCGAAAGTAAGTTACAATTCAGTACCCTATCCTAAAGCTTGCTGTTAGGAGGGAATCTGCAGCTTGCAGTGAAAGCGCTTCCATAGGGGAGTCTAACGAGGGCAAACGTTTGATGGTAACAGCTTCCCTGTGGGAGATACTCTCTTTGCCATAATCGCATTATTAGGCGAAAGTGAGTTACAATTCAGTACCCTATCCTAAAGCTTGCTGTTAGGAGGGAATCTGCAGCTTGCAGTGAAAGCGCTTCCAGAGGGGAGTCTAACGAGGGCAAACGTTTGATGGTAGCAGCTTCCCTGCGGGAGATACTCTCTTTGCCAAAATCGCATTATTAGGCGTAAGTAATTTACAATTCAGTACCCTATCCTAAAGCTTGCTGTTAGGAGGGAATCTGCAGCTTGCAGTGAAAGCGCTTCCAGAGGGGAGTCTAATGAGGGCAAACATTTGATGGTAGCAGCTTCCCTGCGGGAGATACTCTCTTTGCCAAAATCGCATTATTAGGCGAAAGTAAGTTACAATTCAGTACACTATCCTAAAGCTTGCTGTTAGGAGGGAATCTGCAGCTTGCAGTGAAAGCGCTTCCAGAGGGGAGTCTAATGAGGGCAAACATTTGATGGTAGCAGCTTCCCTGCGGGAGATACTCTCTTTGCTAAAAACGCATTATTAGGCAAAAGTAAGTTACAATTCAGTACCCTATCCTAAAGCTTGCTGTTAGGAGGGAATCTGCAGCTTGCAGAGAAAGCGCTTCCAGAGGGGAGTCTAATGAGGGGAAACATTTGATGGTAGCAGCTTCCCTGCGGGAGATACTCTCTTTGCTAAAAACGCATTATTATGCGAAAGTAAGATACAATTCAGTACCCTATCCTAAAGATTGCTGTTAGGAGGGAATCTGCAGCTTGCAGTGAAAGCGCTTCCAGAGGGGAGTCTAATGAGGGCAAACATTTGATGGTAGCAGCTTCCCTGCGGGAGATACTCTCTTTGCCAAAATCGCATTATTAGGCGAAAGTAAGTTACAATTCAGTACCCTATCCTAAAGCTTGCTGTTAGGAGGGAATCTGCAGCTTGCAGTGAAAGCGCTTCCAGAGGGGAGTCTAACGAGGGCAAACATTTGATGGTAGCAGCTTCCCTGCGGGAGATAGTCTCTTTGCCAAAATCGCATTATTAGGCGAAAGTAAGTTACAATTCAGTGCACTTTCCTAAAGCTTGCTGTTAGGAGGGAATCTGCAGCTTGCAGTGAAAGCGCTTCCAGAGGGGAGTCTAATGAGGGCAAATATTTGATGGTAGCAGCTTCCCTGCGGGAGATATTCTCTTTGCCATAATCGCCTTATTAGCCGCAGTTAAGTTACAATTCAGTACCCTATCCTAAAGCTTGCTGTTAGGAGGGAATCTGCAGCTTGCAGTGAAAGCGCTTCCAGAGGGGAGTCTAATGAGGGCAAAGATTTGATGGTAGCAGCTTCCCTGCGGGAGATACTCTCTTTGCCAAAATCGCATTATTAGGCGAAAGTAAATTACAATTCAGTACCCTATCCTAAAGCTTGCTGTTAGGAGGGAATCTGCAGCTTGCAGTGAAAGCGCTTCCATAGGGGAGTCTAACGAGGGCAAACGTTTGATGGTAACAGCTTCCCTGTGGGAGATACTCTCTTTGCCATAATCGCATTGTTAGGCGAAAGTGAGTTACAATTCAGTACCCTATCCTAAAGCTTGCTGTTAGGAGGGAATCTGCAGCTTGCAGTGAAAGCGCTTCCAGAGGGGAGTTTAATGAGGGGAAGCATTTGATGGTAGGAGCATTCCTGCGGGAGATACTCTCTTTGCCAAAATCGCATTATTAGGCGTAAGTAATTTACAATTCAGTACCCTATCCTAAAGATTGCTGTTAGGAGGGAATCTGCAGCTTGAAGTGAAAGCGCTTCCAGAGGGGAGTCTAATGAGGGGAAGCATTTGATGGTAGCAGCATTCCTGCGGGAGATACTCTCTTTGCCAAAATCGCATTATTAGGCGAAAGTAAGTTACAATTCAGCACCCTATCCTAAAGCTTGCTGTTAGGAGGGAATCTGCAGCTTGCATTGAAAGCGCTTCCAGAGGGGAGTCTAACGAGGGCAAACACTTGATGGTAGCAGCTTCCCTGCGGGAGATAGTCTCTTTGCCAAAATCGCATTATTAGCCGCAGTTAAGTTACAATTCAGTACCCTATCCTAAAGCTTGCTGTTAGGAGGGAATCTGCAGCTTGCAGAGAAAGCGCTTCCAGAGGGGAGTCTAATGAGGGCAAACATTTGATGGTAGCAGCTTCCCTGCGGGAGATACTCTCTTTGCCAAAATCGCATTATTAGGCGAAAGTAAGTTACAATTCAGTACCCTATCCTAAAGCTTGCTGTTAGGAGGGAATCTGCAGCTTGCAGTGAAAGCGCTTCCAGAGGGGAGTCTAACGAGGGCAAACATTTGATGGTAGCAGCTTCCCTGCGGGAGATAGTCTCTTTGCCAAAATCGCCTTATTAGGCGAAAGTAAGTTACAATTCAGTGCACTTTCCTAAAGCTTGCTGTTAGGAGGGAATCTGCAGCTTGCAGTGAAAGCGCTTCCAGAGGGGAGTCTAATGAGGGCAAATATTTGATGGTAGCAGCTTCCCTGCGGGAGATATTCTCTTTGCCATAATCGCCTTATTAGCCGCAGTTAAGTTACAATTCAGTACCCTATCCTAAAGCTTGCTGTTAGGAGGGAATCTGCAGCTTGCAGTGAAAGCGCTTCCAGAGGGGAGTCTAATGAGGGCAAAGATTGGATGGTAGCAGCTTCCCTGCGGGAGATACTCTCTTTGCCAAAATCGCATTATTAGGCGAAAGTAAATTACAATTCAGTACCCTATCCTAAAGCTTGCTGTTAGGAGGGAATCTGCAGCTTGCAGTGAAAGCGCTTCCACAGGGTAGTCTAATGAGGGCAAACATTTGATGGTAGCAGCTTCCCTGCGGGAGATACTCTCTTTGCCAAAATCGCCTTATTAGGCGAAAGTAAGTTACAATTCAGTACCCTATCCTAAAGCTTTCTGTTAGGAGGGAATCTGCAGCTTGAAGTGAATGCGCTTCCAGAGGGTAGTCTAACGAGGGTAAACATTTGATGGTAACAGCTTCCCTGCGGGAGATACTCTCTTTGCCAAAATCTCATTATTAGGCCAAAGTAAGTTACAATTCAGTACACTATCCTAAAACTTGCTGTTAGGAGGGAATCTGCAGCTTGCAGTGAAAGCGCTTCCAGAGGGGAGTCTAATGAGGGCAAATATTTGATGGTAGCAGCTTCCCTGCGGGAGATAGTCTCTTTGCCAAAATCGCATTATTAGCCGCAGTTAAGTTACAATTCAGTACCCTATCCTAAAGCTTGCTGTTAGGAGGGAATCTGCAGCTTGCAGTGAAAGCGCTTCCAGAGGGGAGTCTAACGAGGGCAAACATTTGATGGTAGCAGCTTCCCTGTGGGAGATACTCTGTTTGCCAATATCGCCTTATTAGCCGCAGTTAGGTTACAATTCAGTACCCTATCCTAAAGATTGCTGTTAGGAGGGAATCTGCAGCTTGCAGAGAAAGCGCTTCCAGAGGGGAGTCTAATGAGGGCAAACATTTGATGGTAGCAGCTTCCCTGCGGGAGATACTCTCTTTGCCAAAATCGCATTATTAGGCGAAAGTAAGTTACAATTCAGTACCCTATCCTAAAGCTTGCTGTTAGGAGGGAATCTGCAGCTTGCAGTGAAAGCGCTTCCAGAGGGGAGTCTAACGAGGGCAAACATTTGATGGTAGCAGCTTCCCTGCGGGAGATAGTCTCTTTGCCAAAATCGCCTTATTAGGCGAAAGTAAGTTACAATTCAGTGCACTTTCCTAAAGCTTGCTGTTAGGAGGGAATCTGCAGCTTGCAGTGAAAGCGCTTCCAGAGGGGAGTCTAATGAGGGCAAATATTTGATGGTAGCAGCTTCCCTGCGGGAGATATTCTCTTTGCCATAATCGCCTTATTAGCCGCAGTTAAGTTACAATTCAGTACCCTATCCTAAAGCTTGCTGTTAGGAGGGAATCTGCAGCTTGCAGTGAAAGCGCTTCCAGAGGGGAGTCTAACGAGGGCAAAGATTTGATGGTAGCAGCTTCCCTGCGGGAGATACTCTCTTTGCCAAAATCGCATTATTAGGCGAAAGAAAATTACAATTCAGTACCCTATCCTAAAGCTTGCTGTTAGGAGGGAATCTGCAGCTTGCAGTGAAAGCGCTTCCAGAGGGGAGTCTAATGAGGGCAAACATTTGATGGTAGCATCTTCCCTGCGGGAGATATTCTCTTTGCCAAATTCTCCTTATTAGCCGCAGTTAAGATACAATTCAGTACCCTATCCTAAAGCTTGCTGTTAGGAGGGAATCTGCAGCTTGCAGTGAAAGCGCTTCCAGAGGGGAGTCTAGTGAGGGCAAACATTTGATGGTAGCAGCTTCCCTGCGGGAGATACTCTCTTTGCCAAAATCGCATTATTAGGCGAAAGTAATTTACAATTCAGTACCCTAACCTAAAGTTGCTGTTAGGAGGGAATCTGCAGCTTGCAGTGAAAGCGCTTCCAGAGGGGAGTCTAACGAGGGCAAACATTTGATGGTAGCAGCTTCCCTGCGGGAGATACTCTCTTTGCCAAAATCGCATTATTAGGCGAAATTAAGTTACCATTCAGTACCCTATCCTAAAGCTTGCTGTTAGGAGGGAATCTGCCACATGCAGTGAAAGCGCTTCCAGAGGGGAGTGTAATGAGGGCAAACATTTGATAGTAACAGCTTCCCTGCGGGAGAAATTCTCTTTTCCAAAATCGCCTTATTAGGCGAAAGTAAGTTACAATTCAGTACCCTATGATAAGCTTGCTGTTAGGAGGGAATCTGCAGCTTGCAGTGAAAGCGCTTCCAGAGGGGAGTCTAATGAGGGCAAATATTTGATGGTAGCAGCTTCCCTGCGGGAGATACTCTCTTTGCCAAAATCGCATTATTAGGCGAAAGTAAGTTACAATTCAGTACCCTATCCTAAAGCTTGCTGTTAGGAGGGAATCTGCAGCTTGCAGTGAAAGCGCTTCCAGAGGGGAGTCTAATGAGGGCAAACATTTGATGGTAGCACCTTCCCTGCGGGAGACACTCTCTTTGCCAAAATCGCATTATTAGGCGAAAGTAAGATACAATTCAATACCCTATCCTAAAGCTTGCTGTTAGGAGGGAATCTGCAGCTTGCAGTGAAAGCGCTTCCAGAGGGGAGTCTAATGAGGGCAAATATTTGATGGTAGCAGCTTCCCTGCGGGAGATACTCTCTTTGCCAAAATCGCCTTTTTAGCCGCAGTTAAGTTACAATTCAGTACCCTATCCTAAAGCTTGCTGTTAGGAGGGAATCTGCAGCTTGCAGTGAAAGCGCTTCCAGAGGGGAGTCTAATGAGGGCAAACATTTGATGGTAGCAGCTTCCCTGCGGGATATATTCTGTTTGCCATAATCGCCTTATTAGCCGCAGTTAAGTTACAATTCAGTACCCTATCCTAAAGATTGCTGTTAGGAGGGAATCTGCAGCTTGCAGTGAAAGCGCTTCCAGAGGGGAGTCTAATGAGGGCAAACATTTGATGGTAGCAGCTTCCCTGCGGGAGATACTCTCTTTGCCAAAATCGCATTATTATCCGCATTTAAGATACAATTAAGTACCCTATCCTAAAGCTTGCTGTTAGGAGGGAATCTGCAGCTTGCAGTGAAAGCGCTTCCAGAGGGGAGTCTAATGAGGGCAAATATTTGATTGTAGCATCTTCCCTGCGGGAGATATTCTCTTTGCCAAAATCGCCTTATTCGCCACAGTTAAGATACAATTCAGTACCCTATCCTAAAGCTTGCTGTTAGGAGGGAATCTGCAGCTTGCAGTGAAAGTGCTTCAAGAGAGGAATCTAACGAGAGCCAGCATTTGATGGTAGCAGCTTCCCTGCGGGAGATAATCTATTTTCCAATTTGGCATAATTACCCGCAGTTAAGTTACAATTCAGTACCCTATCCTAAAGCTTGCTGTTAGGAGGGAATCTGCAGCTTGCAGTGAATGCGCTTCCAGAGGGGAGTCTAATGAGGGCAAACATTTGATGGTAGCAGCTTCCCTGCGGTAGATACTCTCTTTGCCAAAATCGCATTATTAGGCGAAAGTAAGTTACAATTCAGTACCCTATCCTAAAGCTTGCTGTTAGGAGGGAATCTGCAGCTTGCAGTGAAAGCGCTTCCAGAGGGGAGTCTAATGAGGGCAAACATTTGATGGTAGCAGCTTCCCTGCGGGAGATACTCTCTTTGCCAAAATCACATTATTATGCGAAAGTAAGTTTCAATTCAGTACCCTATCCTAAAGCTTGCTGTTAGGAGGGAATCTGCAGCTTGCAGTGAAAGCGGTTCCAGAGGGCAGTCTAACGAGGGCAAACATTTGATGGTAGCAGCTTCCCTGCGGGAGATACTCTCTTTGCCAAAATCGCCTTATTAGCCGCAGTTAAGTTACAATTCAGTACCCTATCCTAAAGCTTGCTGTTAGGAGGGAATCTGAAGCTTGCAGTGAAAGCGCTTCCAGAGGGGAGTCTAACGAGGGCAAACATTTGATGGTAGCAGCTTCCCTGCGGGAGATAATCTCTTTTCCAATTTTGCCTTATTATCCGCAGTTAAGATACAATTCAGTACCCTATCCTAAAGCTTGCTGTTAGGAGGGAATCTGCAGCTTGCAGTGAAAGCGCTTCCAGAGGGGAGTCTAACGAGGGCGAACATTTGATGGTAGCAGCTTCCCTGCGGGAGATACTCTCTTTGCTAAAATCGCATTATTATGCGAAAGTAAGTTACAATTCAGCACCCTATCCTAGAGCTTGCTGTTAGGAGGGAATCTGCAGCTTGCAGTGAAAGCGCTTCCATAGGGGAGTCTAATGAGGGCAAACATTTGATGGTAGCAGCTTCCCTGCGGGAGATATTCTCTTTCCCAATATCGCCTTATTAGCCGCAATTAAGTTACAATTCAGTACCCTATCCTAAAGCTTGCTGTTAGGAGGGAATCTGCAGCTTGCAGTGAAAGCGCTTCCAGAGGGGAGTCTAATGAGGGCAAACATTTGATGGTAGCAGCTTCCCTGCGGGAGATACTCTCTTTGCCAAAATCGCATTATTAGGCGAAAGTAAGTTACAATTCAGTACCCTATCCTAAAGCTTGCTGTTAGGAGGAATCTGCAGCTTGCAGTGAAAGCGCTTCCAGAGGGGAGTCTAATGAGGGCAAACATTTGATGGTAGCAGCTTCCCTGCGGGAGATACTCTCTTTGCTAAAAACGCATTATTAGGCAAAAGTAAGTTACAATTCAGTACCCTATCCTAAAGCTTGCTGTTAGGAGGGAATCTGCAGCTTGCAGAGAAAGCGCTTCCAGAGGGGAGTCTAATGAGGGGAAACATTTGATGGTAGCAGCTTCCCTGCGGGAGATACTCTCTTTGCTATAAACGCATTATTATGCGAAAGTAAGATACAATTCAGTACCCTATCCTAAAGCTTGCTGTTAGGAGGGAATCTGCAGCTTGCAGTGAAAGCGCTTCCAGAGGGGAGTCTAACGAGGGCAAACACTTGATGGTAGCAGCTTCCCTGCTGGAGATAGTCTCTTTTACATAATCGCCTTATTAGCCGCAGATAAGTTATAATTCAGTACCCTATCCTAAAGCTTGCTGTTAGGAGGGAATCTGCAGCTTGCAGTGAAAGCGCTTCCAGAGGGGAGTCTAATGAGGGCAAACATTTGATGGTAGCAGCTTCCCTGAGGGAGATACTCTCTTTGCCAAAATCGCATTATTAGGCGAAAGTAAGTTACAATTCAGTACCATATCCTAAAGCTTGCTGTTAGGAGGGAATCTGCAGCTTGCAGTGAAAGCGCTTCCAGAGGGGAGTCTAATGAGGGCAAACATTTGATGGTAGCAGCTTCCCTGCGGGAGATACTCTCTTTGCCAAAATCGCATTATTATGCGAAAGTAAGATTCAATTCAGTACACTATCCTAAAGCTTGCTGTTAGGAGGGAATCTGCAGCTTGCAGTGAAAGCGCTTCCAGAGGGGAGTCTAACGAGGGCAAACATTTGATGGTAGCAGCTTCCCTGCGGGAGATAGTCTCTTTGCCAAAATCGCATTATTAGCCGCAGTTAAGTTACAATTCAGTACCCTATCCTAAAGCTTGCTGTTAGGAGGGAATCTGCAGCTTGCAGTGAAAGCGCTTCCAGAGGGGAGTCTAACGAGGGCAAACATTTGATGGTAGCAGCTTCCCTGCGGGAGATAATCTCTTTTCCAATTTTGCCTTATTATCCGCAGTTAAGATACAATTCAGTACCCTATCCTAAAGCTTGCTGTTAGGAGGGAATCTGCAGCTTGCAGTGAAAGCGCTTCCAGAGGGGAGTCTAACGAGGGCAAACATTTGATGGTAGCAGCTTCCCTGCGGGAGATACTCTCTTTGCCAAAATCGCATTATTAGGCGAAAGTAACATACAATTCAGGACCCTATCCTAAAGCTTGCTGTTAGGAGGGAATCTGCAGCTTGCAGTGAAAGCGCTTCCAGAGGGGAGTCTAATGAGGGCAAACATTTGATGGTAGCAGCTTCCCTGCTGGAGATATTCTCTTTCCCAAAATCGCCTTATTAGCCGCAGATAAGATACAATTCAGTACCCTATCCTAAAGCTTGCTGTTAGGAGGGAATCTGCAGCTTGCCGTGAAAGCGCTTCCAGAGGGGAGTCTAATGAGGGCAAACATTTGATGGTAGCAGCTTCCCTGCGGGAGATATTCTCTTTGCCAAATTCTCCTTATTAGCCGCAGTTAACTTACAATTCAGTACCCTATCCTAAAGCTTGCTGTTAGGAGGGAATCTGCAGCTTGCAGTGAAAGCGCTTCCAGAGGGGAGTCTAATGAGGGCAAACATCTGATGGTAGCAGCTTCCCTGCGGGAGATACTCTCTTTGCCAAAATCGCATTATTAGGCGAAAGTAAGTTACAATTCAGTACACTATCCTAAAGCTTGCTGTTAGGAGGGAATCTGCAGCTTGCAGTGAAAGCGCTTCCAGAGGGGAATCTAAGGAGGGCAAACATTTGATGGTAGCAGCTTCCCTGTGGGAGATACTCTCTTTGATATAAACGCATTATTAGGCGAAAGTAAGTTACAATTCAGTACCCTATCCTAAAGCTTGCTGTTAGGAGGGAATCTGCAGCTTGCAGTGAAAGCGCTTCCATAGGGGAGTCTAACGAGGGCAAACGTTTGATGGTAACAGCTTCCCTGTGGGAGATACTCTCTTTGCCATAATCGCATTATTAGGCGAAAGTGAGTTACAATTCAGTACCCTATCCTAAAGCTTGCTGTTAGGAGGGAATCTGCAGCTTGCAGTGAAAGCGCTTCCAGAGGGGAGTTTAATGAGGGGAAGCATTTGATGGTAGGAGCATTCCTGCGGGAGATACTCTCTTTGCCAAAATCGCATTATTAGGCGTAAGTAATTTACAATTCAGTACCCTATCCTAAAGCTTGCTGTTAGGAGGGAATCTGCAGCTTGCAGTGAAAGCGCTTCCAGAGGGGAGTCTAATGAGGGCAAACATTTGATGGTAGCAGCTTCCCTGCGGGAGATACTCTCTTTGCCAAAATCGCATTATTAGGCGAAAGTAAGTTACAATTCAGTACCCTATCCTAAAGCTTGCTGTTAGGAGGGAATCTGCAGCTTGCAGTGAAAGCGCTTCCAGAGGGGAGTCTAATGAGGGGAAGCATTTGATGGTAGCAGCATTCCTGCGGGAGATAGTCTCTTTGCCAAAATCGTATTATTAGGCGAAAGTAAGTTACAATTCAGCACACTATCCTAAAGCTAGCAGTTATGAGGGAATCTGCAGCTTGCAGTGAAAGCGCTTCCAGAGGGGAGTCTAATGAGGGCAAACATTTGATGGTAGCAGCTTCCCTGCGGGAGATACTCTCTTTGCCAAAATCGCATTATTAGGCGAAAGTAAGTTACAATTCAGTACCCTATCCTAAAGCTTGCTGTTAGGAGGGAATCTGCAGCTTGCAGTGAAAGCGCTTCCAGAGGGGAGTCTAATGAGGGCAAACATTTGATGGTAGCAGCTTCCCTGCGGGAGATACTCTCTTTGCTAAAAACGCATTATTATGCGAAAGTAAGATACAATTCAGTACCCTATCCTAAAGCTTGCTGTTAGGAGGGAATCTGCAGCTTGCAGTGAAAGCGCTTCCAGAGGGGAGTCTAATGAGGGGAAGCATTTGATGGTAGCAACATTCCTGCGGGAGATACTCTCTTTGCCAAAATCGCATTATTAGGCGAAAGTAAGTTACAATTCAGCACCCTATCCTAAAGCTAGCAGTTATGAGGGAATCTGCAGCTTGCAGTGAAAGCGCTTCCAGAGGGGAGTCTAATGAGGGCAAACATTTGATGGTAGCAGCTTCCCTGCGGGAGATAGTCTCTTTGCCAAAATCGCATTATTAGGCGAAAGTAAGTTACAATTCAGTACCCTATCCTAAAGCTTGCTGTTAGGAGGGAATCTGCAGCTTGCATTGAAAGCGCTTCCAGAGGGGAGTCTAACGAGGGCAAACACTTGATGGTAGCAGCTTCCCTGCGGGAGATAGTCTCTTTGCCAAAATCGCATTATTAGCCGCAGTTAAGTTACAATTCAGTACCCTATCCTAAAGCTTGCTCTTAGGAGGGAATCTGCAGCTTGCAGTGAAAGCGCTTCCAGAGGGGAGTCTAACGAGGGCAAACATTTGATGGTAGCAGCTTCCCTGTGGGAGATACTCTGTTTGCCAATATCGCCTTATTAGCCGCAGTTAGGTTACAATTCAGTACCCTATCCTAAAGATTGCTGTTAGGAGGGAATCTGCAGCTTGCAGTGAAAGCGCTTCCAGAGGGGAGTCTAATGAGGGCAAACATTTGATGGTAGCAGCTTCCCTGCGGGAGATACTCTCTTTGCCAAAATCGCATTATTAGGCGAAAGTAAGTTACAATTCAGTACCCTATCCTAAAGCTTGCTGTTAGGAGGGAATCTGCAGCTTGCAGTGAAAGCGCTTCCAGAGGGGAGTCTAACGAGGGCAAACATTTGATGGTAGCAGCTTCCCTGCGGGAGATAGTCTCTTTGCCAAAATCGCCTTATTAGGCGAAAGTAAGTTACAATTCAGTGCACTTTCCTAAAGCTTGCTGTTAGGAGGGAATCTGCAGCTTGCAGTGAAAGCGCTTCCAGAGGGGAGTCTAATGAGGGCAAATATTTGATGGTAGCAGCTTCCCTGCGGGAGATATTCTCTTTGCCATAATCGCCTTATTAGCCGCAGTTAAGTTACAATTCAGTACCCTATCCTAAAGCTTGCTGTTAGGAGGGAATCTGCAGCTTGCAGTGAAAGCGCTTCCAGAGGGGAGTCTAATGAGGGCAAAGATTTGATGGTAGCAGCTTCCCTGCGGGAGATACTCTCTTTGCCAAAATCGCATTATTAGGCGAAAGTAAATTACAATTCAGTACCCTATCCTAAAGCTTGCTGTTAGGAGGGAATCTGCAGCTTGCAGTGAAAGCGCTTCCATAGGGGAGTCTAACGAGGGCAAACGTTTGATGGTAACAGCTTCCCTGTGGGAGATACTCTCTTTGCCATAATCGCATTATTAGGCGAAAGTGAGTTACAATTCAGTACCCTATCCTAAAGCTTGCTGTTAGGAGGGAATCTGCAGCTTGCAGTGAAAGCGCTTCCAGAGGGGAGTTTAATGAGGGGAAGCATTTGATGGTAGGAGCATTCCTGCGGGAGATACTCTCTTTGCCAAAATCGCATTATTAGGCGTAAGTAATTTACAATTCAGTACCCTATCCTAAAGATTGCTGTTAGGAGGGAATCTGCAGCTTGCAGTGAAAGCGCTTCCAGAGGGGAGTCTAATGAGGGGAAGCATTTGATGGTAGCAGCATTCCTGCGGGAGATACTCTCTTTGCCAAAATCGCATTATTAGGCGAAAGTAAGTTACAATTCAGCACCCTATCCTAAAGCTAGCAGTTATGAGGGAATCTGCAGCTTGCAGTGAAAGCGCTTCCAGAGGGGAGTCTAATGAGGGCAAACATTTGATGGTAGCAGCTTCCCTGCGGGAGACACTCTCTTTGCCAAAATCGCATTATTAGGTGAAAGTAAGTTACAATTCAGTACCCTATCCTAAAGCTTGCTGTTAGGAGGGAATCTGCAGCTTGCATTGAAAGCGCTTCCAGAGGGGAGTCTAACGAGGGCAAACACTTGATGGTAGCAGCTTCCCTGCGGGAGATAGTCTCTTTGCCAAAATCGCATTATTAGCCGCAGTTAAGTTACAATTCAGTACCCTATCCTAAAGCTTGCTGTTAGGAGGGAATCTGCAGCTTGCAGAGAAAGCGCTTCCAGAGGGGAGTCTAATGAGGGCAAACATTTGATGGTAGCAGCTTCCCTGCGGGAGATACTCTCTTTGCCAAAATCGCATTATTAGGCGAAAGTAAGTTACAATTCAGTACCCTATCCTAAAGCTTGCTGTTAGGAGGGAATCTGCAGCTTGCAGTGAAAGCGCTTCCAGAGGGGAGTCTAACGAGGGCAAACATTTGATGGTAGCAGCTTCCCTGCGGGAGATACTCTCTTTGCCAAAATCGCCTTATTAGGCGAAAGTAAGTTACAATTCAGTGCACTTTCCTAAAGCTTGCTGTTAGGAGGGAATCTGCAGCTTGCAGTGAAAGCGCTTCCAGAGGGGAGTCTAATGAGGGCAAATATTTGATGGTAGCAGCTTCCCTGCGGGAGATATTCTCTTTGCCATAATCGCCTTATTAGCCGCAGTTAAGTTACAATTCAGTACCCTATCCTAAAGCTTGCTGTTAGGAGGGAATCTGCAGCTTGCAGTGAAAGCGCTTCCAGAGGGGAGTCTAATGAGGGCAAAGATTGGATGGTAGCAGCTTCCCTGCGGGAGATACTCTCTTTGCCAAAATCGCATTATTAGGCGAAAGTAAATTACAATTCAGTACCCTATCCTAAAGCTTGCTGTTAGGAGGGAATCTGCAGCTTGCAGTGAAAGCGCTTCCACAGGGTAGTCTAATGAGGGCAAACATTTGATGGTAGCAGCTTCCCTGCGGGAGATACTCTCTTTGTCAAAATCGCGTTATTAGGCGAAAGTAAGTTACAATTCAGTACCCTATCCTAAAGCTTTCTGTTAGGAGGGAATCTGCAGCTTGAAGTGAATGCGCTTCCAGAGGGTAGTCTAACGAGGGTAAACATTTGATGGTAACAGCTTCCCTGCGGGAGATACTCTCTTTGCCAAAATCTCATTATTAGGCCAAAGTAAGTTACAATTCAGTACACTATCCTAAAACTTGCTGTTAGGAGGGAATCTGCAGCTTGCAGTGAAAGCGCTTCCAGAGGGGAGTCTAATGAGGGCAAATATTTGATGGTAGCAGCTTCCCTGCGGGAGATAGTCTCTTTGCCAAAATCGCATTATTAGCCGCAGTTAAGTTACAATTCAGTACCCTATCCTAAAGCTTGCTGTTAGGAGGGAATCTGCAGCTTGCAGTGAAAGCGCTTCCAGAGGGGAGTCTAGTGAGGGCAAACATTTGATGGTAGCAGCTTCCCTGTGGGAGATACTCTGTTTGCCAATATCGCCTTATTAGCCGCAGTTAGGTTACAATTCAGTACCCTATCCTAAAGATTGCTGTTAGGAGGGAATCTGCAGCTTGCAGAGAAAGCGCTTCCAGAGGGGAGTCTAATGAGGGCAAACATTTGATGGTAGCAGCTTCCCTGCGGGAGATACTCTCTTTGCCAAAATCGCATTATTAGGCGAAAGTAAGTTACAATTCAGTACCCTATCCTAAAGCTTGCTGTTAGGAGGGAATCTGCAGCTTGCAGTGAAAGCGCTTCCAGAGGGGAGTCTAACGAGGGCAAACATTTGATGGTAGCAGCTTCCCTGCGGGAGATAGTCTCTTTGCCAAAATCGCCTTATTAGGCGAAAGTAAGTTACAATTCAGTGCACTTTCCTAAAGCTTGCTGTTAGGAGGGAATCTGCAGCTTGCAGTGAAAGCGCTTCCAGAGGGGAGTCTAATGAGGGCAAATATTTGATGGTAGCAGCTTCCCTGCGGGAGATATTCTCTTTGCCATAATCGCCTTATTAGCCGCAGTTAAGTTACAATTCAGTACCCTATCCTAAAGCTTGCTGTTAGGAGGGAATCTGCAGCTTGCAGTGAAAGCGCTTCCAGAGGGGAGTCTAATGAGGGCAAAGATTTGATGGTAGCAGCTTCCCTGCGGGAGATACTCTCTTTGCCAAAATCGCATTATTAGGCGAAAGTAAGTTACAATTCAGTACCCTATCCTAAAGCTTGCTGTTAGGAGGGAATCTGCAGCTTGCAGTGAAAGCGCTTCCATAGGGGAGTCTAACGAGGGCAAACGTTTGATGGTAAGAGCTTCCCTGTGGGAGATACTCTCTTTGCCATAATCGCATTATTAGGCGAAAGTGAGTTACAATTCAGTACCCTAT
Organism: Phaenicophaeus curvirostris; assembly: GCF_032191515.1. Classification (NCBI taxonomy): domain Eukaryota; kingdom Metazoa; phylum Chordata; class Aves; order Cuculiformes; family Cuculidae; genus Phaenicophaeus; species Phaenicophaeus curvirostris. The sequence goes on from NW_027206842.1 coordinate 125,657, forward strand.
CCTAAAGCTTGCTGTTAGGAGGGAATCTGCAGCTTGCAGTGAAAGCGCTTCCAGAGGGGAGTTTAATGAGGGGAAGCATTTGATGGTAGGAGCATTCCTGCGGGAGATACTCTCTTTGCCAAAATCGCATTATTAGGCGTAAGTAATTTACAATTCAGTACCCTATCCTAAAGCTTGCTGTTAGGAGGGAATCTGCAGCTTGCAGTGAAAGCGCTTCCAGAGGGGAGTCTAATGAGGGGAAGCATTTGATGGTAGCAGCATTCCTGCGGGAGATACTCTCTTTGCCAAAATCGCATTATTAGGCGAAAGTAAGTTACAATTCAGCACCCTATCCTAAAGCTAGCAGTTATGAGGGAATCTGCAGCTTGCAGTGAAAGCGCTTCCAGAGGGGAGTCTAATGAGGGCAAACATTTGATGGTAGCAGCTTCCCTGCGGGAGACACTCTCTTTGCCAAAATCGCATTATTAGGCGAAAGTAAGTTACAATTCAGTACCCTATCCTAAAGCTTGCTGTTAGGAGGGAATCTGCAGCTTGCATTGAAAGCGCTTCCAGAGGGGAGTCTAACGAGGGCAAACACTTGATGGTAGCAGCTTCCCTGCGGGAGATAGTCTCTTTGCCAAAATCGCATTATTAGCCGCAGTTAAGTTACAATTCAGTACCCTACCCTAAAGCTTGCTGTTAGGAGGGAATCTGCAGCTTGCAGTGAAAGCGCTTCCAGAGGGGAGTCTAATGAGGGCAAATATTTGATGGTAGCAGCTTCCCTGCGGGAGATATTCTCTTTGCCATAATCGCCTTATTAGCCGCAGTTAAGTTACAATTCAGTACCCTATCCTAAAGCTTGCTGTTAGGAGGGAATCTGCAGCTTGCAGTGAAAGCGCTTCCAGAGGGGAGTCTAATGAGGGCAAAGATTGGATGGTAGCAGCTTCCCTGCGGGAGATACTCTCTTTGCCAAAATCGCATTATTAGGCGAAAGTAAATTACAATTCAGTACCCTATCCTAAAGCTTGCTGTTAGGAGGGAATCTGCAGCTTGCAGTGAAAGCGCTTCCACAGGGTAGTCTAATGAGGGCAAACATTTGATGGTAGCAGCTTCCCTGCGGGAGATACTCTCTTTGTCAAAATCGCGTTATTAGGCGAAAGTAATTTACAATTCAGTACCCTATCCTAAAGCTTTCTGTTAGGAGGGAATCTGCAGCTTGAAGTGAATGCGCTTCCAGAGGGTAGTCTAACGAGGGTAAACATTTGATGGTAACAGCTTCCCTGCGGGAGATACTCTCTTTGCCAAAATCTCATTATTAGGCGAAAGTAAGTTACAATTCAGTACACTATCCTAAAACTTGCTGTTAGGAGGGAATCTGCAGCTTGCAGTGAAAGCGCTTCCAGAGGGGAGTCTAATGAGGGCAAACATTAGATGGTAGCAGCTTCCCTGCGGGAGATACTCTCTTTGCCAAAATCGCATTATTAGGCGTAAGTAATTTACAATTCAGTACCCTATCCTAAAGCTTGCTGTTAGGAGGGAATCTGCAGCTTGCAGTGAAAGCGCTTCCAGAGGGGAGTCTAATGAGGGGAAGCATTTGATGGTAGCAGCATTCCTGCGGGAGATACTCTCTTTGCCAAAATCGCATTATTAGGCGAAAGTAAGTTACAATTCAGCACCCTATCCTAAAGCTAGCAGTTATGAGGGAATCTGCAGCTTGCAGTGAAAGCGCTTCCAGAGGGGAGTCTAATGAGGGCAAACATTTGATGGTAGCAGCTTCCCTGCGGGAGACACTCTCTTTGCCAAAATCGCATTATTAGGCGAAAGTAAGTTACAATTCAGTACCCTATCCTAAAGCTTGCTGTTAGGAGGGAATCTGCAGCTTGCATTGAAAGCGCTTCCAGAGGGGAGTCTAACGAGGGCAAACACTTGATGGTAGCAGCTTCCCTGCGGGAGATAGTCTCTTTGCCAAAATCGCATTATTAGCCGCAGTTAAGTTACAATTCAGTACCCTATCCTAAAGCTTGCTGTTAGGAGGGAATCTGCAGCTTGCAGTGAAAGCGCTTCCAGAGGGGAGTCTAATGAGGGCAAATATTTGATGGTAGCAGCTTCCCTGCGGGAGATATTCTCTTTGCCATAATCGCCTTATTAGCCGCAGTTAAGTTACAATTCAGTACCCTATCCTAAAGCTTGCTGTTAGGAGGGAATCTGCAGCTTGCAGTGAAAGCGCTTCCAGAGGGGAGTCTAATGAGGGCAAAGATTGGATGGTAGCAGCTTCCCTGCGGGAGATACTCTCTTTGCCAAAATCGCATTATTAGGCGAAAGTAAGTTACAATTCAGTACCCTATCCTAAAGCTTGCTGTTAGGAGGGAATCTGCAGCTTGCAGTGAAAGCGCTTCCACAGGGTAGTCTAATGAGGGCAAACATTTGATGGTAGCAGCTTCCCTGCGGGAGATACTCTCTTTGTCAAAATCGCGTTATTAGGCGAAAGTAAGTTACAATTCAGTACCCTATCCTAAAGCTTTCTGTTAGGAGGGAATCTGCAGCTTGAAGTGAATGCGCTTCCAGAGGGTAGTCTAACGAGGGCAAACATTTGATGGTAGCAGCTTCCCTGCGGGAGATACTCTCTTTGCTAAAATAGCATTATTAGGCGAAACTAAGATACAATGCAGTACCCTATCCTAAAGCTTGCTGTTAGGAGGGAATCTGCAGCTTGCAGTGAAAGCGCTTCCAGAGCGGTGTCTAATGAGGGCAAACATTTGATGGTAGCAGCTTCCCTGCGGGAGATACTCTCTTTGCCAAAATCGCATTATTAGGCGAAAGTAAGTTACAATTCAGTACCCTATCTGAAAGCTTGCTGTTAGGAGGGAATCTGCAGCTTGCAGTGAAAGCGCTTCCAGAGGGGAGTCTAATGAGGGCAAACATTTGATGGTAGCAGCTTCCCTGTGGGAGATACTCTCATTGCCAAAATCGCTTTATTAGGCGAAAGTAAGTTCCAATTCAGTACCCTATCCTAAAGCTTGCTGTTAGGAGGGAATCTGCAGCTTGCAGTGAAAGCGCTTCCAGAGGGGAGTCTAACGAGGGCAAACATTTGTAGGTAGCAGCTTCCCTGCGGGAGATACTCTCTTTGCCAAAATCGCATTATTAGGCGAAAGTAAGTTACAATTCAGTACCCTATCCTAAAGCTTGCTGTTAGGAGGGAATCTGCAGCTTGCAGTGAAAGCGCTTCCAGAGGGGAGTCTAATGAGGGCAAACATTTGATGGTAGCAGCTTCCCTGCGGGAGATACTCTCTTTGCCAAAATCGCATTATTAGGCGAAAGTAAGTTACAATTCAGTACCCTAACCTAAAGTTGCTGTTAGGAGGGAATCTGCAGCTTGCAGTGAAAGCGCTTCCAGAGGGGAGACTAATGAGGGCAAACGTTTGATGGTAACAGCTTCCCTGCGGGAGATATTCTCTTTGACAAAATCGCCTTATTAGGCGAAAGTAAGTTACAATTCAGTACCCTATCCTAAGGCTTGCTGTTAGGAGGGAATCTGCAGCTTGCAGTGAAAGCGCTTCCAGAGGGGAGTGTAATGAGGGCAAACATTTGATAGTAACAGCTTCCCTGCGGGAGATATTCTCTTTTCCAAAATCGCCTTATTAGGCGAAAGTAAGTTACAATTCAGTACCCTATGCTAAAGCTTGCTGTTAGGAGGGAATCTGCAGCTTGCAGTGAAAGCGCTTCCAGAGGGGAGTCTAATGAGGGCAAACATTTGATGGTAGCAGCTTCCCTGCGGGAGATATTCTCTTTGCCAAAATCGCATTATTAGGCGCAAGTAAGTTACAATTCAGTACCCTATCCTAAAGCTTGCTGTTAGGAGGGAATCTGCAGCTTGCAGTGAAAGCGCTTCCAGAGGGGAGTCTAATGAGGGCAAACATTTGATGGTAGCACCTTCCCTGCGGGAGATACTCTCTTTGCCAAAGTCGCATTATTAGGCGAAAGTAAGATACAATTCAGTACCCTATCCTAAAGCTTGCTGTTAGGAGGGAATCTGCAGCTTGCAGTGAAAGCGGTTCCAGAGGGGAGTCTAATGAGGGCAAATATTTGATGGTAGCAGCTTCCCTGCGGGAGATACTCTCTTTGCCAAAATCGCCTTTTTAGCCGCAGTTAAGTTACAATTCAGTACCCTATCCTAAAGCTTGCTGTTAGGAGGGAATCTGCAGCTTGCAGTGAAAGCGCTTCCAGAGGGGAGTCTAATGAGGGCAAACATTTGATGGTAGCAGCTTCCCTGCGGGAGATATTCTCTTTGCCAAAATCGCCTTATTAGCCGCAGTGAAGTTACAATTCAGTACCCTATCCTAAAGCTTGCTGTTAGGAGGGAATCTGCAGCTTGCAGTGAAAGCGCTTCCAGAGGGGAGTCTAATGAGGGCAAACATTTGATGGTAGCAGCTTCCCTGCGGGAGATATTCTCTTTGCCAAAATCGCATTATTAGGCGAAAGTAAGTTACAATTCAGTACCCTAACCTAAAGTTGCTGTTAGGAGGGAATCTGCAGCTTGCAGTGAAAGCGCTTCCAGAGGGGAGTCTAACGAGGGCAAACATTTGATGGTAACAGCTTCCCTGCGGGAGATACTCTCTTTGCCAAAATCGCATTATTAGGCGAAAGTAAGTTACAATTCAGTACCCTATCCTAAAGCTTGCTGTTAGGAGGGAATCTGCAGCTTGCAGTGAAAGCGCTTCCAGAGGGGAGTCTAACGAGGGCAAACATTTGATGGTAGCAGCTTCCCTGTGGGAGATACTCTCTTTGCCAAAATCGCATTATTAGGCGAAAGTAAGTTACAATTCAGTACCCTATCCTAAAGCTTGCTGTTAGGAGGGAATCTGCAGCTTGCAGTGAAAGCGCTTCCAGAGGGGAGTCTAATGAGGGCAAACATTAGATGGTAGGAGCTTCCCTGCGGGAAATACTCTCTTTGACAAAATCGCATTATTAGGCGAAAGTAAGTTACAATTCAGCACACTATCCTAAAGCTAGCAGTTATGAGGGAATCTGCAGCTTGCAGTGAAAGCACTTCCAGAGGGGAGTCTAATGAGGGCAAACATTTGATGGTAGCAGCTTCCCTGCGGGAGATACTCTCTTTGCTAAAATAGCATTATTAGGCGAAACTAAGATACAATGCAGTACCCTATCCTAAAGCTTGCTGTTAGGAGGGAATCTGCAGCTTGCAGTGAAAGCGCTTCCAGAGCGGTGTCTAATAAGGGCAAACATTTGATGGTAGCAGCTTCCCTGCGGGAGATACTCTCTTTGCCAAAATCGCATTATTAGGCGAAAGTAAGTTACAATTCAGTACCCCATCTGAAAGCTTGCTGTTAGGAGGGAATCTGCAGCTTGCAGTGAAAGCGCTTCCAGAGGGGAGTCTAATGAGGGCAAACATTTGATGGTAGCAGCTTCCCTGTGGGAGATACTCTCATTGCCAAAATCGCTTTATTAGGCGAAAGTAAGTTCCAATTCAGTACCCTATCCTAAAGCTTGCTGTTAGGAGGGAATCTGCAGCTTGCAGTGAAAGCGCTTCCAGAGGGGAGTCTAAGGAGGGCAAACATTTGATGGTAGCATCTTCCCTGCGGGAGATATTCTCTTTGCCAAATTCTCCTTATTAGCCGCAGTTAAGATACAATTCAGTACCCTATCCTAAAGCTTGCTGTTAGGAGGGAATCTGCAGCTTGCAGTGAAAGCGCTTCCAGAGGGGAGTCTAATGAGGGCAAACATTTGATGGTAGCAGCTTCCCTGCGGGAGATACTCTCTTTGCCAAAATCGCATTATTAGGCGAAAGTAAGTTACAATTCAGTACCCTAACCTAAAGTTGCTGTTAGGAGGGAATCTGCAGCTTGCAGTGAAAGCGCTTCCAGAGGGGAGTCTAACGAGGGCAAACATTTGATGGTAGCAGCTTCCCTGCGGGAGATATTCTCTTTGCCAAAATCGCCTTATTCGCCGCAGTTAAGTTACAATTCAGTACCCTATCCTAAGGCTTGCTGTTAGGAGGGAATCTGCAGCTTGCAGTGAAAGCGCTTCTAGAGGGGAGTCTAATGAGGGCAAGCATTTGATGGTAGCAGCTTCCCTGCGGGAGATATTCTCTTTGCCAAAATCGCATTATTAGGCGAAAGTAAGATACAATTCAGTACACTATCCTAAAGCTTGCTGTTAGGAGGGAATCTGCAGCTTGCAGTGAAAGCGCTTCCAGAGGGGAGTCTAATGAGGGCAAATATTTGATGGTAGCATCTTCCCTGCGGGAGATATTCTCTTTGCCAAAATCGCATTATTAGCCGCAGTTAAGTTACAATTCAGCACCCTATCCTAAAGCTTGCTGTTAGGAGGGAATCTGCAGCTTGCACTGAAAGTGCTTCCAGAGGGGAGTCTAATGAGGGCAAACATTTGATGGTAGCAGCTTCCCTGTGGGAGATACTCTCTTTGCCAAAATCGCATTATTATCCGCATTTAAGATACAATTAAGTACCCTATCCTAAAGCTTGCTGTTAGGAGGGAATCTGCAGCTTGCAGTGAAAGCGCTTCCAGAGGGGAGTCTAATGAGGGCAAATATTTGATTGTAGCATCTTCCCTGCGGGAGATATTCTCTTTGCCTAAATCGCCTTATTAGCCGCAGTGAAGTTACAATTCAGTACCCTATCCTAAAGCTTGCTGTTAGGAGGGAATCTGCAGCTTGCAGTGAAAGCGCTTCCAGAGGGGAGTCTAACGAGGGCAAACATTTGATGGTAGCAGCTTCCCTGCGGGAGATACTCTCTTTGCCAAAATCGCATTATTAGGCGAAAGTAAGTTACAATTCAGTACCCTATCCTAAAGCTTGCTGTTAGGAGGGAATCTGCAGCTTGCAGTGAAAGCGCTTCCAGAGGGGAGTCTAATGAGGGCAAACATTTGATGGTAGCAGCTTCCCTGTGGGAGATACTCTCTTTGCTAAAATAGCATTATTAGGCGAAACTAAGATATAATGCAGTACCCTATCCTAAAGCTTGCTGTTAGGAGGGAATCTGCAGCTTGCAGTGAAAGCGCTTCCAGAGCGGTGTCTAATGAGGGCAAACATTTGATGGTAGCAGCTTCCCTGCGGGAGATACTCTCTTTGCCAAAATCGCATTATTAGGCGAAAGTAAGTTACCATTCAGTACCCTATCCTAAAGCTTGCTGTTAGGAGGGAATCTGCAGCTTACAGTGAAAGCGCTTCCAGAGGGGAGTCTAATGAGGGCAAACATTTGATGGTAGCAGCTTCCCTGTGGGAGATACTCTCTTTGCCAAAATCGCTTTATTAGGCGAAAGTAAGTTACAATTCAGTACCCTATCCTAAAGCTTGCATTTAGGAGGGAATCTGCAGCTTGCAGTGAAAGCGCTTCCAGAGGGGAGTCTAATGAGGGCAAACATTTGATGGTAGCATCTTCCCTGCGGGAGATATTCTCTTTGCCAAATTCTCCTTATTAGCCGCAGTTAAGATACAATTCAGTACCCTATCCTAAAGCTTGCTGTTAGGAGGGAATCTGCAGCTTGCAGTGAAAGCGCTTCCAGAGGGGAGTCTAATGAGGGCAAATATTTGATGGTAGCAGCTTCCCTGCGGGAGATACTCTCTTTGCCAAAATCGCATTATTAGGCGAAAGTAAGTTACAATTCAGTACCCTAACCTAAAGTTGCTGTTAGGAGGGAATCTGCAGCTTGCAGTGAAAGCGCTTCCAGAGGGGAGACTAATGAGGGCAAACGTTTGATGGTAACAGCTTCCCTGCGGGAGATATTCTCTTTGCCAAAATCGCCTTATTAGGCGAAAGTAAGTTACAATTCAGTACCCTATGCTAAAGCTTGCTGTTAGGAGGGAATCTGCAGCTTGCAGTGAAAGCGCTTCCAGAGGGGAGTCTAATGAGGGCAAACATTTGATGGTAGCAGCTTCCCTGCGGGAGATACTCTCTTTGCCAAAATCGCATTATTAGGCGAAAGTAAGTTAGAATTCAGTACCCTATCCTAAAGCTTGCTGTTAGGAGGGAATCTGCAGCTTGCAGTGAAAGCGCTTCCAGAGGGGAGTCTAATGAGGGCAAACATTTGATGGTAGCACCTTCCCTGCGGGAGATACTCTCTTTGCCAAAATCGCATTATTAGGCGAAAGTAAGATACAATTCAGTACCCTATCCTAAAGCTTGCTGTTAGGAGGGAATCTGCAGCTTGCAGTGAAAGCGCTTCCAGAGGGGAGTCTAATGAGGGCAAATATTTGATGGTAGCAGCTTCCCTGCGGGAGATACTCTCTTTGCCAAAATCGCCTTTTTAGCCGCAGTTAAGTTACAATTCAGTACCCTATCCTAAAGCTTGCTGTTAGGAGGGAATCTGCAGCTTGCAGTGAAAGCGCTTCCAGAGGGGAGTCTAATGAGGGCAAACATTTGATGGTAGCAGCTTCCCTGCGGGAGATATTCTCTTTGCCAAAATCGCCTTATTAGCCGCAGTGAAGTTACAATTCAGTACCCTATCCTAAAGCTTGCTGTTAGGAGGGAATCTGCAGCTTGCAGTGAAAGCGCTTCCAGAGGGGAGTCTAAGGAGGGCAAACATTTGATGGTAGCAGCTTCCCTGCGGGAGATATTCTCTTTGCCAAAATCGCATTATTAGGCGAAAGTAAGTTACAATTCAGTACCCTAACCTAAAGTTGCTGTTAGGAGGGAATCTGCAGCTTGCAGTGAAAGCGCTTCCAGAGGGGAGTCTAACGAGGGCAAAAATTTGATGGTAGCAGCTTCCCTGCGGGAGATACTCTCTTTGCCAAAATCGCCTTATTAGCCGCAGTTAAGTTACAATTCAGTACCCTATCCTAAAGCTTGCTGTTAGGAAGGAATCTGCAGCTTGCAGTGAAAGCGCTTCCAGAGGGGAGTCTAATGAGGGCAAACATTTGATATTAGCAGCTTCCCTGCGGGTGATACTCTCTTTGCCAAAATCGCATTATTATGCGAAAGTAAGTTACAATTCAGTACCCTATCCTAAAGCTTGCTGTTAGGAGGGAATCTGCAGCTTGCAGTGAAAGCACTTCCAGAGGGGAGTCTAATGAGGGCAAATATTTGATGGTAGCAGCTTCCCTGCGGGAGATATTCTCTTTCCCAAAATCGCCTTATTAGCCGCAGTTAAGTTACAATTCAGTACCCTATCCTAAATCTTGCTGTTAGGAGGGAATCTGCAGCTTGCAGTGAAAGCGCTTCCAGAGGGGAGTCTAATGAGGGCAAGCATTTGATGGTAGCAGCTTCCCTGCGGGAGATATTCTCTTTGCCAAAATCGCCTTATTAGCCTCTGTTAAGTTACAATTCAGTACCCTATCCTAAAGCTTGCTGTTAGGAGGGAATCTGCAGCTTGCAGTGAAAGCGCTTCCAGAGGGGAGTCTAATGAGGGCAAACATTTGATGGTAGCAGCTTCCCTGCGGGAGATACTCTCTTTGCCAAAATCGCATTATTAGGCGAAAGTAAGTTACAATTCAGTACCCTATCCTAAAGCTTGCTGTTAGGAGGGAATCTGCAGCTTGCAGTGAAAGCGCTTCCAGAGGGGAGTCTAATGAGGGCAAACATTTGATGGTAGCAGCTTCCCTGCGGGAGATACTCTCTTTGCCATAATCGCATTATTAGGCGAAAGTAAGTTACAATTCAGTACCCTATCCTAAAGCTTGCTGTTAGGAGGGAATCTGCAGCTTGCAGTGAAAGCGCTTCCAGAGGGGAGTCTAATGAGGGCAAACATTTGATGGTAGCAGCTTCCCTGCGGGAGAGTCTCTTTGCTAAAATCGCATTATTAGGCGAAAGTACGTTAAAATTCAGTACCCTTTCCTAAAGATTGCTGTTAGGAGGGAATCTGCAGCTTGCAGTGAAAGCGCTTCCAGAGGGGAGTCTAATGAGGGCAAACATTTGATGGTAGCAGCTTCCCTGCGGGAGATACTCTCTTTGCCAAAATCGCGTTATTAGGCGAAAGTAAGTTACAATTCAGTACCCTATCCTAAAGCTTGCTATTAGGAGGGAATCTGCAGCTTGCAGTGAAAGCGCTTCCAGAGGGGAGTCTACTGAGGGCAAACATTTGATGGTAGCAGCTTCCCTGCGGGAGATACTCTCTTTGCTTTAATCGCATTATTAGGCGAAAGTACGTTACAATTCAGTACCCTTTCCTAAAGATTGCTGTTAGGAGGGAATCTGCAGCTTGCAGTGAAAGCGCTTCCAGAGGGGAGTCTAATGAGGGCAAGCATTTGATGGTAGCAGCTTCCCTGCGGGAGATATTCTCTTTGCCAAAATCTCCTTATTAGCCGCAGTTAAGTTACAATTCAGTACACTGTCCTACAGCTTGCTGTTAGGAGGGAATCTGCAGCTTGCAGTGAAAGCACTTCCAGAGTGTAGTCTAACGAGGGCAAACATTTGATGGTAACAGCTTCCCTGCGGGAGATACTCTCTTTGCCATAATCGCCTTATTAGCCGCAGTTAAGTTACAATTCAGTACCCTATCCTAAAGCTTGCTGTTAGGAGGGAATCTGCAGCTTGCAGTGAAAGCGCTTCCAGAGGGGAGTCTAATGAGGGCAAACGTTTGATGGTAACAGCTTCCCTGCGGGAGATACTCTCTTTGCCAAAATCGCATTATTAGGCGAAAGTAAGTTACAATTCAGTACCCTATCCTAAAGCTTGCTGTTAGGAGGGAATCTGCAGCTTGAAGTGAATGCGCTTCCAGAGGGTAGTCTAACGAGGGCAAACATTTGATGGTAGCAGCTTCCCTGCGGGAGATAATCTCTTTGCCATAATCGCCTTATAAGCCGCAGTTAAGTTACAATTCAGTACCCTATCCTAAAGCTTGCTGTTAGGAGGGAATCTGCAGCTTGAAGTGAATGCGCTTCCAGAGGGTAGTCTAACGAGGGCAAACATTTGATGGTAACAGCTTCCCTGTGGGAGATACTCTCTTTGCCAAAATCGCATTATTAGGCGAAAGTAAGTTACAATTCAGTACCTTATCCTAAAGCTTGCTGTTAGGAGGGAATCTGAAGCTTGCAGTGAAAGCGCTTCCAGAGGGGAGTGTAATGAGGGCAAACATTTGATGGTAGCAGCTTCCCTGCGGGAGATAGTCTCTTTGCCAAAATCGCATTATTAGGCGAAAGTAAGTTACAATTCAGTACCCTATCCTAAAGCTTGCTGTTAGGAGGGAATCTGCAGCTTGCAGTGAAAGCGCTTCCAGAGGAGAGTCTAATGAGGGCAAAGATTTGATGGTAGCAGCTTTCCTGCGGGAGATACTCTCTTTGCCAAAATCGCATTATTAGGCGAAAGTAAGTTACAATTCAGTACCCTATCCTAAAGCTTGCTGTTAGGAGGGAATCTGCAGCTTGCATTGAAAGCACTTCCAGAGGGGAGTCTAATGAGGGCAAACATTTGATGGTAGCAGCTTCCCTGCGGGAGATACTCTCTTTGCCAAAATCGCATTATTAGGCAAAAGTAAGTTACAATTCAGTACCCTATCCTAAAGCTTGCTGTTAGGAGGGAATCTGCAGCTTGCAGTGAAAGCGCTTCCAGAGGGGAGTCTAAGGAGGGCAAACATTTGATGGTAGCAGCTTCCCTGCGGTAGAAAGTCTCTTTGCTAAAATCGCATTATTAGGCGAAAGTACGTTACAATTCAGTACCCTATCCTAAAGCTTGCTGTTAGGAGGGAACCTGAAGCTTGCAGTGAAAGCGCTTCCAGAGGGGAGTCTAATGAGGGCAAGCATTTGATGGTAGCAGCTTCCCTGCGGGAGATATTCTCTTTGCCAAAATCTCCTTATTAGCCGCAGTTAAGTTACAATTCAGTACAATGTCCTACAGCTTGCTGTTAGGAGGGAATCTGCAGCTTGCAGTGAAAGCGCTTCCAGAGAGGAGTCTAATGAGGGCAAACATTTGATGGTAGCAGCTTCCCTGCGGGAGATACTCTCTTTGCCAAAATCGCATTATTAGGCGAAAGTAAGTTACAATTCAGTACCCTATCCTAAAGCTTGCTGTTAGGAGGGAATCTGCAGCTTGCAGTGAAAGCGCTTCCAGAGGGGAGTCTAATGAGGGCAAACATTTGATGGTAACAGCTTCCCTGCGGGAGATATTCTCTTTGCCAAAATCGCCTTTTTAGCCGCAGTTAAGTTACAATTCAGTACCCTATCCTAAAGCTTGCTGTTAGGAGGGAATCTGCAGCTTGCAGTGAAAGCGCTTCCAGAGGGGAGTCTAATGAGGGCAAGCATTTGATGGTAGCAGCTTCCCTGCGGGAGATACTCTCTTTGCCAAAATCGCATTATTAGGCGAAAGTAAGTTACAATTCAGTACCCTATCCTAAAGCTTGCTGTTAGGAGGGAATCTGCAGCTTGCAGTGAAAGCGCTTCCAGAGGGGAGTCTAATGAGGGCAAACATTTGATGGTAGCATCTTCCCTGCGGGAGATAGTCTCTTTTCCAAAATCGCATTATTAGGCGAAAGTAAGTTACAATTCAGTACCCTATCCTAAAGCTTGCTGTTAGGAAGGAATCTGCAGCTTGAAGTGAATGCGCTTCCAGAGGGTAGTCTAACGAGGGCAAACATTTGATGGTAACAGCTTCCCTGCGGGAGATACTCTCTTTGCCAAAATCGCATTATTAGGCGAAAGTAAGTTACAATTCAGTACCCTATCCTAAAGCTTGCTGTTAGGAGGGAATCTGCAGCTTGCATTGAAAGCGCTTCCAGAGGGGAGTCTAAGGAGGGCAAACATTTGATGGTAGAAGCTTCCCTGCGGGAGATACTCTCTTTGCCAAAATCGCATTATTAGGCAAAAGTAAGTTACAATTCAGTACCCTATCCTAAAGCTTGCTGTTAGGAGGGAATCTGCAGCTTGCAGTGAAAGCGCTTCCAGAGGGGAGTCTAACGAGGGCAAATATTTGATGGTAGCAGCTTCCCTGCGGGAGATATTCTCTTTGCCATAATCGCCTTATTAGCCGCAGTTAAGTTACAATTCAGTACCCTATCCTAAAGCTTGCTGTTAGGAGGGAATCTGCAGCTTGCAGTGAAAACGCTTCCAGAGGGGAGTCTAACGAGGGCAAACATTTGATGGTAGCAGCTTCCCTGCGGGAGATACTCTCTTTGCCAAAATCGCATTATTAGGCGAAAGTAAGTTACAATTCAGTACCCTATCCTAAAGCTTGCTGTTAGGAGGGAATCTGCAGCTTGCAGTGAAAGCGCTTCCAGAGGGGAGTCTAATGAGGGCAAACATTTGATGGTAGCAGCTTCCCTGCGGGAGATAGTCTCTTTGCCAAAATCGCATTATTAGGCGAAAGTAAGTTACAATTCAGTACCCTATCCTAAAGCTTGCTGTTAGGAGGGAATCTGCAGCTTGAAGTGAATGCGCTTCCAGAGGGTAGTCTAACGAGGGCAAACATTTGATGGTAGCAGCTTCCCTGCGGGAGATACTCTCTTTGCCAGAATCGCCTTATAAGCCGCAGTTAAGTTACAATTCAGTACCCTATCCTAAAGCTTGCTGTTAGGAGGGAATCTGCAGCTTGAAGTGAATGCGCTTCCAGAGGGTAGTCTAACGAGGGCAAACATTTGATGGTAACAGCTTCCCTGCGGGAGATACTCTCTTTGCCAAAATCGCATTATTAGGCGAAAGTAAGTTACAATTCAGTACCTTATCCTAAAGCTTGCTGTTAGGAGGGAATCTGCAGCTTGCAGTGAAAGCGCTTCCAGAGGGGAGTCTAATGAGGGCAAACATTTGATGGTAGCAGCTTCCCTGCCGGAGATACTCTCTTTGCCAAAATCGCATTATTAGGCGAAAGTAAGTTACAATTCAGTACCCTATCCTAAAGCTTGCTGTTAGGAGGGAATCTGCAGCTTGCAGTGAAAGCGCTTCCAGAGGGGAGTCTAATGAGGGCAAACATTTGATGGTAACAGCTTCCCTGTGGGAGATATTCTCTTTGCCAAAATCGCCTTTTTAGCCGCAGTTAAGTTACAATTCAGTACCCTATCCTAAAGCTTGCTGTTAGGAGGGAATCTGCAGCTTGCAGTGAAAGCGCTTCCAGAGGGGAGTCTAATGAGGGCAAGCATTTGATGGTAGCAGCTTCCCTGCGGGAGATACTCTCTTTGCCAAAATCGCATTATTAGGCGAAAGTAAGTTACAATTCAGTACCCTATCCTAAAGCTTGCTGTTAGGAGGGAATCTGCAGCTTGCAGTGAAAGCGCTTCCAGAGGGGAGTCTAATGAGGGCAAACATTTGATGGTAGCATCTTCCCTGCGGGAGATATTCTCTTTGCCAAATTCTCCTTATTAGCCGCAGTTAAGTTACAATTCAGTACCCTATCCTAAAGCTTGCTGTTAGGAGGGAATCTGCAGCTTGCAGTGAAAGCGCTTCCAGAGGGGAGTCTAATGAGGGCAAACATTTGATGGTAGCAGCTTCCCTGCCGGAGATACTCTCTTTGCCAAAATCGCATTATTAGGCGAAAGTAAGATACAATTCAGGACCCTATCCTAAAGCTTGCTGTTAGGAGGGAATCTGCAGCTTGCAGTGAAAGCGCTTACACAGAGTAGTCTAATGAGGGCAAACATTTGATGGTAGCAGCTTCCCTGCGGGAGATAGTCTCTTTTCCAAAATCGCATTATTAGGCGAAAGTAAGTTACAATTCAGTACACTATCCTAAAGCTTGCTGTTAGGAAGGAATCTGCAGCTTGAAGTGAATGCGCTTCCAGAGGGTAGTCTAACGAGGGCAAACATTTGATGGTAACAGCTTCCCTGCGGGAGATACTCTCTTTGCCAAAATCGCATTATTAGGCAAAAGTAAGTTACAATTCAGTACCCTATCCTAAAGCTTGCTGTTAGGAGGGAATCTGCAGCTTGCAGTGAAAGCGCTTCCAGAGGGGAGTCTAACGAGGGCAAATATTTGATGGTAGCAGCTTCCCTGCGGGAGATATTCTCTTTGCCATAATCGCCTTATTAGCCGCAGTTAAGTTACAATTCAGTACCCTATCCTAAAGCTTGCTGTTAGGAGGGAATCTGCAGCTTGCAGTGAAAGCGCTTCCAGAGGGGAGTCTAACGAGGGCAAACATTTGATGGTAGCAGCTTCCCTGCGGGAGATACTCTCTTTGACAAAATTGCATTATTAGGCGAAAGTAAGTTACAATTCAGTACCCTATCCTAAAGCTTGCTGTTAGGAGGGAATCTGCAGCTTGCAGTGAAAGCGCTTCCAGAGGGGAGTCTAATGAGGGCAAACATTTGATGGTAGCAGCTTCCCTGCGGGAGATAGTCTCTTTGCCAAAATCGCATTATTAGGCGAAAGTAAGTTACAATTCAGTACCCTATCCTAAAGCTTGCTGTTAGGAGGGAATCTGCAGCTTGAAGTGAATGCGCTTCCAGAGGGTAGTCTAACGAGGGCAAACATTTGATGGTAGCAGCTTCCCTGCGGGAGATACTCTCTTTGCCATAATCGCCTTATAAGCCGCAGTTAAGTTACAATTCAGTACCCTATCCTAAAGCTTGCTGTTAGGAGGGAATCTGCAGCTTGAAGTGAATGCGCTTCCAGAGGGTAGTCTAACGAGGGAAAACATTTGATGGTAACAGCTTCCCTGCGGGAGATATTCTCTTTGCCAAAATCGCCTTATTAGCCTCTGTTAAGTTACAATTCAGTACCCTATCCTAAAGCTTGCTGTTAGGAGGGAATCTGCAGCTTGCAGTGAAAGCACTTCCAGAGGGGAGTCTAATGAGGGCAAACATTTGATGGTAGCAGCTTCCCTGCGGGAGATACTCTCTTTGCCAAAATCGCATTATTAGGCGAAAGTAAGTTACAATTCAGTACCCTATCCTAAAGCTTGCTGTTAGGAGGGAATCTGCAGATTGCAGTGAAAGCGCTTCCAGAGGGGAGTCTAAAGAGGGCAAATATTTGATGGTAGCATCTTCCCTGCGGGAGATAGTCTCCTTGCCAAAATCGCCTTATTAGCCGCAGTTAAGTTACAATTCAGTACCCTATCCTAAAGCTTGCTGTCAGGAGGGAATCTGCAGCTTGCAGTGAAAGCGCTTCCAGAGGGGAGTCTAATGAGGGCAAACGTTTGATGGTAACAGCTTCCCTGCGGGAGATACTCTCTTTGCCAAAATCGCATTGTTAGGCGAAAGTAAGTTACAATTCAGGACCCTATCCTAAAGCTTGCTGTTAGGAGGGAATCTGCAGCTTGCAGTGAAAGCGCTTCCAGAGGGGAGTCTAATGAGGGCAAAGATTTGATGGTAGCAGCTTCCCTGCGGGAGATACTCTCTTTGTCAAATTCTCCTTATTAGCCGCAGTTAAGTTACAATTCAGTACACTGTCCTACAGCTTGCTGTTAGGAGGGAATCTGCAGCTTGCAGTGAAAGCGCTTCCACAGGGTAGTCTAATGAGGGCAAACATTTGATGGTAGCAGCTTCCCTGCGGGAGATACTCTCTTTGCCAAAATCGCATTATTAGGCGAAAGTAAGTTACAATTCAGTACCCTATCCTAAAGCTTGCTGTTAGGAGGGAATCTGCAGCTTGAAGTGAATGCGCTTCCAGAGGGTAGTCTAACGAGGGCAAACATTTGATGGTAACAGCTTCCCTGCGGGAGATACTCTCTTTGCCAAAATCGCATTATTAGGCGAAAGTAAGTTACAATTCAGTACCCTATCCTAAAGCTTGCTGTTAGGAGGGAATCTGCAGCTTGCATTGAAAGCGCTTCCAGAGGGGAGTCTAAGGAGGGCAAACATTTGATGGTAGAAGCTTCCCTGCGGGAGATACTCTCTTTGCCAAAATCGCATTATTAGGCAAAAGTAAGTTACAATTCAGTACCCTATCCTAAAGCTTGCTGTTAGGAGGGAATCTGCAGCTTGCAGTGAAAGCGCTTCCAGAGGGGAGTCTAACGAGGGCAAATATTTGATGGTAGCAGCTTCCCTGCGGGAGATATTCTCTTTGCCATAATCGCCTTATTAGCCGCAGTTAAGTTACAATTCAGTACCCTATCCTAAAGCTTGCTGTTAGGAGGGAATCTGCAGCTTGCAGTGAAAACGCTTCCAGAGGGGAGTCTAACGAGGGCAAACATTTGATGGTAGCAGCTTCCCTGCGGGAGATACTCTCTTTGCCAAAATCGCATTATTAGGCGAAAGTAAGTTACAATTCAGTACCCTATCCTAAAGCTTGCTGTTAGGAGGGAATCTGCAGCTTGCAGTGAAAGCGCTTCCAGAGGGGAGTCTAATGAGGGCAAACATTTGATGGTAGCAGCTTCCCTGCGGGAGATAGTCTCTTTGCCAAAATCGCATTATTAGGCGAAA
This sequence comes from Phaenicophaeus curvirostris, assembly GCF_032191515.1. Classification (NCBI taxonomy): domain Eukaryota; kingdom Metazoa; phylum Chordata; class Aves; order Cuculiformes; family Cuculidae; genus Phaenicophaeus; species Phaenicophaeus curvirostris. Next base: position 142,890 of record NW_027206842.1, read on the forward strand.
GTAAGTTACAATTCAGTACCCTATCCTAAAGCTTGCTGTTAGGAGGGAATCTGCAGCTTGAAGTGAATGCGCTTCCAGAGGGTAGTCTAACGAGGGCAAACATTTGATGGTAGCAGCTTCCCTGCGGGAGATACTCTCTTTGCCATAATCGCCTTATAAGCCGCAGTTAAGTTACAATTCAGTACCCTATCCTAAAGCTTGCTGTTAGGAGGGAATCTGCAGCTTGAAGTGAATGCGCTTCCAGAGGGTAGTCTAACGAGGGCAAACATTTGATGGTAACAGCTTCCCTGCAGGAGATACTCTCTTTGCCAAAATCGCATTATTAGGCGAAAGTAAGTTACAATTCAGTACCTTATCCTAAAGCTTGCTGTTAGGAGGGAATCTGCAGCTTGCAGTGAAAGCGCTTCCAGAGGGGAGTCTAATGAGGGCAAACATTTGATGGTAGCAGCTTCCCTGCCGGAGATACTCTCTTTGCCAAAATCGCATTATTAGGCGAAAGTAAGTTACAATTCAGTACCCTATCCTAAAGCTTGCTGTTAGGAGGGAATCTGCAGCTTGCAGTGAAAGCGCTTCCAGAGGGGAGTCTAATGAGGGCAAACATTTGATGGTAGCAGATTCCCTGCGGGAGATACTCTCTTTGCCAAAATCGCATTATTAGGCGAAAGTAAGTTACAATTCAGTACCCTATCCTAAAGCTTGCTGTTAGGAGGGAATCTGCAGCTTGCAGTGAAAGCGCTTCCAGAGGGGAGTCTAATGAGGGCAAACATTTGATGGTAACAGCTTCCCTGCGGGAGATATTCTCTTTGCCAAAATCGCCTTTTTAGCCGCAGTTAAGTTACAATTCAGTACCCTATCCTAAAGCTTGCTGTTAGGAGGGAATCTGCAGCTTGCAGTGAAAGCGCTTCCAGAGGGGAGTCTAATGAGGGCAAGCATTTGATGGTAGCAGCTTCCCTGCGGGAGATACTCTCTTTGCCAAAATCGCATTATTAGGCGAAAGTAAGTTACAATTCAGTACCCTATCCTAAAGCTTGCTGTTAGGAGGGAATCTGCAGCTTGCAGTGAAAGCGCTTCCAGAGGGGAGTCTAATGAGGGCAAACATTTGATGGTAGCATCTTCCCTGCGGGAGATATTCTCTTTGCCAAATAATCCTTATTAGCCGCAGTTAAGTTACAATTCAGTACCCTATCCTAAAGCTTGCTGTTAGGAGGGAATCTGCAGCTTGCAGTGAAAGCGCTTCCAGAGGGGAGTCTAATGAGGGCAAACATTTGATGGTAGCAGCTTCCCTGCCGGAGATACTCTCTTTGCCAAAATCGCATTATTAGGCGAAAGTAAGATACAATTCAGGACCCTATCCTAAAGCTTGCTGTTAGGAGGGAATCTGCAGCTTGCAGTGAAAGCGCTTACACAGAGTAGTCTAATGAGGGCAAACATTTGATGGTAGCAGCTTCCCTGCGGGAGATAGTCTCTTTTCCAAAATCGCATTATTAGGCGAAAGTAAGTTACAATTCAGTACCCTATCCTAAAGCTTGCTGTTAGGAAGGAATCTGCAGCTTGAAGTGAATGCGCTTCCAGAGGGTAGTCTAACGAGGGCAAACATTTGATGGTAACAGCTTCCCTGCGGGAGATACTCTCTTTTCCATAATCGCATTATTAGGCGAAAGTAAGTTACAATTCAGTACCCTATCCTAAAGCTTGCTGTTAGGAGGGAATCTGCAGCTTGCATTGAAAACGCTTCCAGAGGGGAGTCTAAGGAGGGCAAACATTTGATGGTAGAAGCTTCCCTGCGGGAGATACTCTCTTTGCCAAAATCGCATTATTAGGCAAAAGTAAGTTACAATTCAGTACCCTATCCTAAAGCTTGCTGTTAGGAGGGAATCTGCAGCTTGCAGTGAAAGCGCTTCCAGAGGGGAGTCTAACGAGGGCAAATATTTGATGGTAGCAGCTTCCCTGCGGGAGATATTCTCTTTGCCATAATCGCCTTATTAGCCGCAGTTAAGTTACAATTCAGTACCCTATCCTAAAGCTTGCTGTTAGGAGGGAATCTGCAGCTTGCAGTGAAAGCGCTTCCAGAGGGGAGTCTAACGAGGGCAAACATTTGATGGTAGCAGCTTCCCTGCGGGAGATACTCTCTTTGCCAAAATCGCATTATTAGGCGAAAGTAAGTTACAATTCAGTACCCTATCCTAAAGCTTGCTGTTAGGAGGGAATCTGCAGCTTGCAGTGAAAGCGCTTCCAGAGGGGAGTCTAATGAGGGCAAACATTTGATGGTAGCAGCTTCCCTGCGGGAGATACTCTCTTTGCCATAATCGCCTTATAAGCCGCAGTTAAGTTACAATTCAGTACCCTATCCTAAAGCTTGCTGTTAGGAGGGAATCTGCAGCTTGAAGTGAATGCGCTTCCAGAGGGTAGTCTAACGAGGGAAAACATTTGATGGTAACAGCTTCCCTGCGGGAGATATTCTCTTTGCCAAAATCGCCTTATTAGCCTCAGTTAAGTTACAATTCAGTACCCTATCCTAAAGCTTGCTGTTAGGAGGGAATCTGCAGCTTGCAGTGAAAGCGCTTCCAGAGGGGAGTCTAATGAGGGCAAACATTTGATGGTAGCAGCTTCCCTGCCGGAGATACTCTCTTTTCCAAAATCGCATTATTAGGCGAAAGTAAGTTACAATTCAGTACCCTATCCTAAAGCTTGCTGTTAGGAGGGAATCTGCAGCTTGCAGTGAAAGCGCTTCCAGAGGGGAGTCTAATGAGGGCAAAGATTTGATGGTAGCAGCTTCCCTGCGGGAGATACTCTCTTTGCCATAATCGCCTTATAAGCCGCAGTTAAGTTACAATTCAGTACCCTATCCTAAAGCTTGCTGTTAGGAGGGAATCTGCAGCTTGAAGTGAACGCGCTTCCAGAGGGTAGTCTAACGAGGGCAAACATTTGATGGTAACAGCTTCCCTGCGGGAGATACTCTCTTTGCCAAAATCGCATTATTAGGCGAAAGTAAGTTACAATTCAGTACCTTATCCTAAAGCTTGCTGTTAGGAGGGAATCTGCAGCTTGCAGTGAAAGCGCTTCCAGAGGGGAGTCTAATGAGGGCAAACATTTGATGGTAGCAGCTTCCCTGCCGGAGATACTCTCTTTGCCAAAATCGCATTATTAGGCGAAAGTAAGTTACAATTCAGTACCCTATCCTAAAGCTTGCTGTTAGGAGGGAATCTGCAGCTTGCAGTGAAAGCGCTTCCAGAGGGGAGTCTAATGAGGGCAAACATTTGATGGTAGCAGCTTCCCTGCGGGAGATACTCTCTTTGCCAAAATCGCATTATTAGGCGAAAGTAAGTTACAATTCAGGACCCTATCCTAAAGCTTGCTGTTAGGAGGGAATCTGCAGCTTGCAGTGAAAGCGCTTCCACAGGGTAGTCTAATGAGGGCAAACATTTGATGGTAGCAGCTTCCCTGCGGGAGATACTCTCTTTGCCAAAATCGCATTATTAGGCGAAAGTAAGTTACAATTCAGTACCCTATCCTAAAGCTTGCTGTTAGGAAGGAATTTGCAGCTCGAAGTGAATGCGCTTCCAGAGGGTAGTCTAACGAGGGCAAACATTTGATGGTAACAGCTTCCCTGCGGGAGATACTCTCTTTTCCATAATCGCATTATTAGGCGAAAGTAAGTTACAATTCATTACCCTATCCTAAAGCTTGCTGTTAGGAGGGAATCTGCAGCTTGCAGTGAAAGCGCTTCCAGAGGGGAGTCTAATGAGGGCAAACATTTGATGGTAGCAGCTTCCCTGCGGGAGATACTCTCTTTGCCAAAATCGCATTATTAGGCGAAAGTAAGTTACAATTCAGTACCCTATCCTAAAGCTTGCTGTTAGGAGGGAATCTGCAGATTGCAGTGAAAGCGCTTCCAGAGGGGAGTCTAATGAGGGCAAATATTTGATGGTAGCATCTTCCCTGCGGGAGATAGTCTCCTTGCCAAAATCGCCTTATTAGCCGCAGTTAAGTTACAATTCAGTACCCTATCCTAAAGCTTGCTGTTAGGAGGGAATCTGCAGCTTGCAGTGAAAGCGCTTCCAGAGGGGAGTCTAATGAGGGCAAACGTTTGATGGTAACAGCTTCCCTGCGGGAGATACTCTCTTTGCCAAAATCGCATTGTTAGGCGAAAGTAAGTTACAATTCAGTACCCTATCCTAAAGCTTGCTGTTAGGAGGGAATCTGCAGCTTGCAGTGAAAGCGCTTCCAGAGGGGAGTCTAATGAGGGCAAAGATTTGATGGTAGCAGCTTCCCTGCGGGAGATACTCTCTTTGTCAAATTCTCCTTATTAGCCGCAGTTAAGTTACAATTCAGTACACTGTCCTACAGCTTGCTGTTAGGAGGGAATCTGCAGCTTGCAGTGAAAGCGCTTCCACAGGGTAGTCTAATGAGGGCAAACATTTGATGGTAGCAGCTTCCCTGCGGGAGATACTCTCTTTGCCAAAATCGCATTATTAGGCGAAAGTAAGTTACAATTCAGTACACTATCCTAAAGCTTGCTGTTAGGAGGGAATCTGCAGCTTGAAGTGAATGCGCTTCCAGAGGGTAGTCTAACGAGGGCAAACATTTGATGGTAGCAGCTTCCCTGCGGGAGATAATCTCTTTGCCATAATCGCCTTATAAGCCGCAGTTAAGTTACAATTCAGTACCCTATCCTAAAGCTTGCTGTTAGGAGGGAATCTGCAGCTTGAAGTGAATGCGCTTCCAGAGGGTAGTCTAACGAGGGCAAACATTTGATGGTAACAGCTTCCCTGCGGGAGATACTCTCTTTGCCAAAATCGCATTATTAGGCGAAAGTAAGTTACAATTCAGTACCTTATCCTAAAGCTTGCTGTTAGGAGGGAATCTGAAGCTTGCAGTGAAAGCGCTTCCAGAGGGGAGTGTAATGAGGGCAAACATTTGATGGTAGCAGCTTCCCTGCGGGAGATACTCTCTTTGCCAAAATCGCATTATTAGCCGAAAGTAAGTTACAATTCAGTACCCTATCCTAAAGCTTGCTGTTAGGAGGGAATCTGCAGCTTGCAGTGAAAGCGCTTCCAGAGGGGAGTCTAATGAGGGCAAAGATTTGATGGTAGCAGCTTCCCTGCGGGAGATACTCTCTTTGCCAAAATCGCATTATTAGGCGAAAGTAAGTTACAATTCAGTACCCTATCCTAAAACTTGCTGTTAGGAGGGAATCTGCAGCTTGAAGTGAATGCGCTTCCAGAGGGTAGTCTAACGAGGGCAAACATTTGATGGTAACATCTTCCCTGCGGGAGATACTCTGTTTGCCAAAATCGCATTATTAGGCGAAAGTAAGTTACAATTCAGTACCCTATCCTAAAGCTTGCTGTTAGGAGGGAATCTGAAGCTTGCAGTGAAAGCGCTTCCAGAGGGGAGTCTAATGAGGGCAAAGATTTGATGGTAGCAGCTTCCCTGCGGGAGATACTCTCTTTGCCAAAATCGCATTATTAGGCGAAAGTAAGTTACAATTCAGGACCCTATCCTAAAGCTTGCTGTTAGGAGGGAATCTGCAGCTTGCAGTGAAAGCGCTTCTAGAGGGTAGTCTAATGAGGGCAAACATTTGATGGTAGCAGCTTCCCTGCGGGAGATAGACTCTTTTCCAAAATCGCATTATTAGGCGAAAGTAAGTTACAATTCAGTACCCTATCCTAAAGCTTGCTGTTAGGAAGGAATCTGCAGCTTGCAGTGAAAGCGCTTCCAGAGGGGAGTCTAATGAGGGCAAACATTTGATGGTAGCAGCTTCCCTGCGGGAGATAGTCTCTTTGCCAAAATCCCCTTATGAGCCGCAGTTAAGTTACAATTCAGTACCCTATCCTAAAGCTTGCTGTTAGGAGGGAATCTGCAGCTTGCAGTGAAAGCGCTTCCAGAGGGGAGTCTAATGAGGGCAAACGTTTGATGGTAACAGCTTCCCTGCGGGAGACAGTCTCTTTGCCAAAATCGCATTATTAGGCGACAGTAAGTTACAATTCAGTACCCTATCCTAAAGCTTGCTGTTAGGAGGGAATCTGCAGCTTGCAGTGAAAGCGCTTCCAGAGGGGAGTCTAATGAGGGCAAACATTTGATGGTAGCAGCTTCCCTGCGGGAGATACTCTCTTTGCCAAAATCGCCTTATTAGCCGCAGTTAAGTTACAATTCAGTACCCTATCCTAAAGCTTGCTGTTAGGAGGGAATCTGCAGCTTGAAGTGAATGCACTTCCAGAGGGTAGTCTAACGAGGACAAACATTTGATGGTAGCAGCTTCCCTGCGGGAGATACTCTCTTTGCCATAATCGCCTTATTAGCCGCAGTTAAGTTACAATTCAGTACCCTATCCTAAAGCTTGCTGTTAGGAGGGAATCTGCAGCTTGCAGTGAAAGCGCTTCCAGAGGGGAGTCTAATGAGGGCAAACATTTGATGGTAGCAGCTTCCCTGCGGGAGATACTCTCTTTGCCAAAATCGCATTAATAGGCGAAAGTAAGTTACAATTCAGTACCCTATCCTAAAGCTTGCTGTTAGGAGGGAATCTGAAGCTTGCAGTGAAAGCGCTTCCAGAGGGGAGTCTAACGAGGGCAAACATTTGATGGTAGCAGCTTCCCTGCCGGAGATACTCTCTTTGCCAAAATCGCATTATTAGGCTAAAGTAAGTTACAATTCAGTACCCTATCCTAAAGCTTGCTGTTAGGAGGGAATCTGCAGCTTGCAGTGAAAGCGCTTCCAGAGGGGAGTCTAACGAGGGCAAACATTTGATGGTAGCAGCTTCCCTGCGGGAGATACTCTCTTTGCCAAAATCGCATTATTAGGCGAAAGTAAGTTACAATTCAGTACCCTATCCTAAAGCTTGCTGTTAGGAGGGAATCTGCAGCTTGCAGTGAAAGCGCTTCCAGAGGGGAGTCTAATGAGGGCAAACATTTGATGGTAGCAGCTTCCCTGCGGGAGATAGTCTCTTTGCCAAAATCGCCTTATGAGCCGCAGTTAAGTTACAATTCAGTACCCTATCCTAAAACTTGCTGTTAGGAGGGAATCTGCAGCTTGCAGTGAAAGCGCTTCCAGAGGGGAGTCTAATGAGGGCAAACGTTTGATGGTAACAGCTTCCCTGCGGGAGACAGTCTCTTTGCCAAAATCGCATTATTAGGCGAAAGTAAGTTACAATTCAGTACCCTATCCTAAAGCTTGCTGTTAGGAGGGAATCTGCAGCTTGCAGTGAAAGCGCTTCCAGAGGGGAGTCTAATGAGGGCAAACATTTGGTGGTAGCAGCTTCCCTGCGAGTTATAGTCTCTTTGCCAAAATCGCATTATTAGGCGAAAGTAAGTTACAATTCAGTACCCTATCCTAAAGCTTGCTGTTAGGAGGGAATCTGCAGCTTGCAGTGAAAGCGCTTCCAGAGGGGAGTCTAATGAGGGCAAACATTTGATGGTAGCAGCTTCCCTGCGGGAGATAGACTCTTTTCCAAAATCGCATTATTAGGCGAAAGTAAGTTACAATTCAGTACCCTATCCTAAAGCTTGCTGTTAGGAAGGAATCTGCAGCTTGCAGTGAAAGCGCTTCCAGAGGGGAGTCTAATGAGGGCAAACATTTGATGGTAGCAGCTTCCCTGCGGGAGATAGTCTCTTTGCCAAAATCCCCTTATGAGCCGCAGTTAAGTTACAATTCAGTACCCTATCCTAAAGCTTGCTGTTAGGAGGGAATCTGCAGCTTGCAGTGAAAGCGCTTCCAGAGGGGAGTCTAATGAGGGCAAACGTTTGATGGTAACAGCTTCCCTGCGGGAGACAGTCTCTTTGCCAAAATCGCATTATTAGGCGACAGTAAGTTACAATTCAGTACCCTATCCTAAAGCTTGCTGTTAGGAGGGAATCTGCAGCTTGCAGTGAAAGCGCTTCCAGAGGGGAGTCTAATGAGGGCAAACATTTGATGGTAGCAGCTTCCCTGCGGGAGATACTCTCTTTGCCAAAATCGCCTTATTAGCCGCAGTTAAGTTACAATTCAGTACCCTATCCTAAAGCTTGCTGTTAGGAGGGAATCTGCAGCTTGAAGTGAATGCACTTCCAGAGGGTAGTCTAACGAGGACAAACATTTGATGGTAGCAGCTTCCCTGCGGGAGATACTCTCTTTGCCATAATCGCCTTATTAGCCGCAGTTAAGTTACAATTCAGTACCCTATCCTAAAGCTTGCTGTTAGGAGGGAATCTGCAGCTTGCAGTGAAAGCGCTTCCAGAGGGGAGTCTAATGAGGGCAAACATTTGATGGTAGCAGCTTCCCTGCGGGAGATACTCTCTTTGCCAAAATCGCATTAATAGGCGAAAGTAAGTTACAATTCAGTACCCTATCCTAAAGCTTGCTGTTAGGAGGGAATCTGAAGCTTGCAGTGAAAGCGCTTCCAGAGGGGAGTCTAACGAGGGCAAACATTTGATGGTAGCAGCTTCCCTGCCGGAGATACTCTCTTTGCCAAAATCGCATTATTAGGCTAAAGTAAGTTACAATTCAGTACCCTATCCTAAAGCTTGCTGTTAGGAGGGAATCTGCAGCTTGCAGTGAAAGCGCTTCCAGAGGGGAGTCTAACGAGGGCAAACATTTGATGGTAGCAGCTTCCCTGCGGGAGATACTCTCTTTGCCAAAATCGCATTATTAGGCGAAAGTAAGTTACAATTCAGTACCCTATCCTAAAGCTTGCTGTTAGGAGGGAATCTGCAGCTTGCAGTGAAAGCGCTTCCAGAGGGGAGTCTAATGAGGGCAAACATTTGATGGTAGCAGCTTCCCTGCGGGAGATAGTCTCTTTGCCAAAATCGCCTTATGAGCCGCAGTTAAGTTACAATTCAGTACCCTATCCTAAAACTTGCTGTTAGGAGGGAATCTGCAGCTTGCAGTGAAAGCGCTTCCAGAGGGGAGTCTAATGAGGGCAAACGTTTGATGGTAACAGCTTCCCTGCGGGAGACAGTCTCTTTGCCAAAATCGCATTATTAGGCGAAAGTAAGTTACAATTCAGTACCCTATCCTAAAGCTTGCTGTTAGGAGGGAATCTGCAGCTTGCAGTGAAAGCGCTTCCAGAGGGGAGTCTAATGAGGGCAAACATTTGGTGGTAGCAGCTTCCCTGCGAGTTATAGTCTCTTTGCCAAAATCGCATTATTAGGCGAAAGTAAGTTACAATTCAGTACCCTATCCTAAAGCTTGCTGTTAGGAGGGAATCTGCAGCTTGCAGTGAAAGCGCTTCCAGAGGGGAGTCTAATGAGGGCAAACATTTGATGGTAGCAGCTTCCCTGCGGGAGATACTCTCTTTGCCAAAATCGCATTATTAGGAGAAAGTAAGTTACAATTCAGTACCCTATCCTAAAGCTTGCTGTTAGGAGGGAATCTGCAGCTTGAAGTGAATGCACTTCCAGAGGGTAGTCTAACGAGGACAATCATTTGATGGTAGCAGCTTCCCTGCGGGAGATAGTCTCTTTGCCATAATCGCCTTATAATCCGCAGTTAAGTTACAATTCAGTACCCTATCCTAAAGCTTGCTGTTAGGAGGGAATCTGCAGCTTGCAGTGAAAGCGCTTCCAGAGGGGAGTCTAACGAGGGCAAACATTTGATGGTAGCAGCTTCCCTGCGGGAGATACTCTCTTTGCCAAAATCGCATTATTAGGCTAAAGTAAGATACAATTCAGTACCCTATCCTAAAGCTTGCTGTTAGGAGGGAATCTGCAGCTTGCAGTGAAAGCGCTTCCAGAGGGGAGTCTAACGAGGGCAAACATTTGATGGTAGCAGCTTCCCTGCGGGAGATACTCTCTTTGCCAAAATCGCATTATTAGGCGAAAGTAAGTTACAATTCAGTACCCTATCCTAAAGCTTGCTGTTAGGAGGGAATCTGCAGCTTGCAGTGAAAGCGCTTCCAGAGGGGAGTCTAATGAGGGCAAACATTTGATGGAAGCAGCTTCCCTGCGGGAGATAGTCTCTTTGCCAAAATCGCATTATTAGGCGAAAGTAAGTTACAATTCAGTACCCTATCCTAAAGCTTGCTGTTAGGAGGGAATCTGCAGCTTGCAGTGAAAGCGCTTCCAGAGGGGACTCTAATGAGGGCAAACATTTGGTGGCAGCAGATTCCCTGCGAGTTATAGTCTCTTTGCCAAAATCGCATTATTAGGCGAAAGTAAGTTACAATTCAGTACCCTATCCTAAAGCTTGCTGTTAGGAGGGAATCTGCAGCTTGCAGTGAAAGCGCTTCCAGAGGGGAGTCTAATGAGGGCAAACATTTGATGGTAGCAGCTTCCCTGCGGGAGATACTCTCTTTGCCAAAATCGCATTAATAGGCGAAAGTAAGTTACAATTCAGTACCCTATCCTAAAGCTTGCTGTTAGGAGGGAATCTGAAGCTTGCAGTGAAAGCGCTTCCAGAGGGGAGTCTAACGAGGGCAAACATTTGATGGTAGCAGCTTCCCTGCCGGAGATACTCTCTTTGCCAAAATCGCATTATTAGGCTAAAGTAAGTTACAATTCAGTACCCTATCCTAAAGCTTGCTGTTAGGAGGGAATCTGCAGCTTGCAGTGAAAGCGCTTCCAGAGGGGAGTCTAACGAGGGCAAACATTTGATGGTAGCAGCTTCCCTGCGGGAGATACTCTCTTTGCCAAAATCGCATTATTAGGCGAAAGTAAGTTACAATTCAGTACCCTATCCTAAAGCTTGCTGTTAGGAGGGAATCTGCAGCTTGCAGTGAAAGCGCTTCCAGAGGGGAGTCTAATGAGGGCAAACATTTGATGGTAGCAGCTTCCCTGCGGGAGATAGTCTCTTTGCCAAAATCGCCTTATGAGCCGCAGTTAAGTTACAATTCAGTACCCTATCCTAAAACTTGCTGTTAGGAGGGAATCTGCAGCTTGCAGTGAAAGCGCTTCCAGAGGGGAGTCTAATGAGGGCAAACGTTTGATGGTAACAGCTTCCCTGCGGGAGACAGTCTCTTTGCCAAAATCGCATTATTAGGCGAAAGTAAGTTACAATTCAGTACCCTATCCTAAAGCTTGCTGTTAGGAGGGAATCTGCAGCTTGCAGTGAAAGCGCTTCCAGAGGGGAGTCTAATGAGGGCAAACATTTGGTGGTAGCAGCTTCCCTGCGAGTTATAGTCTCTTTGCCAAAATCGCATTATTAGGCGAAAGTAAGTTACAATTCAGTACCCTATCCTAAAGCTTGCTGTTAGGAGGGAATCTGCAGCTTGCAGTGAAAGCGCTTCCAGAGGGGAGTCTAATGAGGGCAAACATTTGATGGTAGCAGCTTCCCTGCGGGAGATACTCTCTTTGCCAAAATCGCATTATTAGGAGAAAGTAAGTTACAATTCAGTACCCTATCCTAAAGCTTGCTGTTAGGAGGGAATCTGCAGCTTGAAGTGAATGCACTTCCAGAGGGTAGTCTAACGAGGACAATCATTTGATGGTAGCAGCTTCCCTGCGGGAGATAGTCTCTTTGCCATAATCGCCTTATAATCCGCAGTTAAGTTACAATTCAGTACCCTATCCTAAAGCTTGCTGTTAGGAGGGAATCTGCAGCTTGCAGTGAAAGCGCTTCCAGAGGGGAGTCTAACGAGGGCAAACATTTGATGGTAGCAGCTTCCCTGCGGGAGATACTCTCTTTGCCAAAATCGCATTATTAGGCTAAAGTAAGATACAATTCAGTACCCTATCCTAAAGCTTGCTGTTAGGAGGGAATCTGCAGCTTGCAGTGAAAGCGCTTCCAGAGGGGAGTCTAACGAGGGCAAACATTTGATGGTAGCAGCTTCCCTGCGGGAGATACTCTCTTTGCCAAAATCGCATTATTAGGCGAAAGTAAGTTACAATTCAGTACCCTATCCTAAAGCTTGCTGTTAGGAGGGAATCTGCAGCTTGCAGTGAAAGCGCTTCCAGAGGGGAGTCTAATGAGGGCAAACATTTGATGGAAGCAGCTTCCCTGCGGGAGATAGTCTCTTTGCCAAAATCGCATTATTAGGCGAAAGTAAGTTACAATTCAGTACCCTATCCTAAAGCTTGCTGTTAGGAGGGAATCTGCAGCTTGCAGTGAAAGCGCTTCCAGAGGGGACTCTAATGAGGGCAAACATTTGGTGGCAGCAGATTCCCTGCGAGTTATAGTCTCTTTGCCAAAATCGCATTATTAGGCGAAAGTAAGTTACAATTCAGTACCCTATCCTAAAGCTTGCTGTTAGGAGGGAATCTGCAGCTTGCAGTGAAAGCGCTTCCAGAGGGGAGTCTAATGAGGGCAAACATTTGATGGTAGCAGCTTCCCTGCGGGAGATATTCTCTTTGCCAAAATCGCCTTATTAGCCGCAGTTAAGTTACAATTCAGTACCCTATCCTAAAGCTTGCTGTTAGGAGGGAATCTGCAGCTTGCAGTGAAAGCGCTTCTAGAGGGGAGTCTAATGAGGGCAAACATTTGATGGTAGCAGCTTCCCTGCGGGAGATACTCTCTTTGCCAAAATCGCATTACTAGGCGAAAGTAAGTTACAATTCAGTACCCTATCCTAAAGCTTGCTGTTAGGAGGGAATCTGCAGCTTGCAGTGAAAGCGCTTCCAGAGGGGAGTCTAATGAGGGCAAACATTTGATGGTAGCAGCTTCCCTGCGGGAGATAGTCTCTTTTCCAAAATCGCATTATTAGGCGAAAGTAAGTTACAATTCAGTACCCTATCCTAAAGCTTGCTGTTAGGAGGGAATCTGCAGCTTGCAGTGAAAGCGCTTCCAGAGGGGAGTCTAATGAGGGCAAATATTTGATGGTAGCAGCTTCCCTGCGGGAGATACTCTCTTTGCCATAATCGCACTAATAGGCGAAAGTAAGTTACAATTCAGTACCCTATCCTAAAGCTTGCTGTTAGGAGGGAATTTGCAGCTTGCAGTGAAAGCGCTTCCAGAGGGGAGTCTAATGAGGGCAAACATTTGATGGTAGCAGCTTCCCTGCGGGAGATAGTCTCTTTGTCAAAATTGCATTATTAGGCGAAAGTAAGTTACAATTCAGGACCCTATCCTAAAGCTTGCTGTTAGGAGGGAATCTGCAGCTTGCAGTGAAAGCGCTTCCAGAGGGGAGTCTAACGAGGGCAAACATTTGATGGTAGCAGCTTCCCTGCGGGAGATACTCTCTTTGCCATAATCGCCTTATAAGCCACAGTTAAGATACAATTCAGTACACTGTCCTAAAGCTTGCTGTTAGGAGGGAATCTGCAGCTTGCAGTGAAAGCGCTTCCAGAGGGGAGTCTAATGAGGGCAAACATTTGATGGTAGCAGCTTCCCTGCGGGAGATACTCTCTTTGCCAAAATCGCATTATTAGGCGAAAGTAAGTTACAATTCAGTACCCTATCCTAAAGCTTGCTGTTAGGAGGGAATCTGCAGCTTGCAGTGAAAGCGCTTCCAGAGGGGAGTCTAATGAGGGCAAATATTTGATGGTAGCAGCTTCCCTGCGGGAGATACTCTCTTTGCCAAAATCTCATTATTAGGCGAAAGTAATATACAATTCATTACCCTATCCTAAAGCTTGCTGTTAGGAAGGAATCTGCAGCTTGCAGTGAAAGCGCTTCCAGAGGGGAGTCGAATGAGGGCAAACATTTGATGGTAGCAGCTTCCCTGCGGGAGATAGTCTCTTTGCCAAAATCGCATTATTAGGCGAAAGTAAGATACAATTCAGGACCCTATCCTAAAGCTTGCTGTTAGGAGGGAATCTGCAGCTTGCAGTGAAAGCGCTTCCAGAGGGGAGTCTAATGAGGGCAAACATTTGATGGTAGCAGCTTCCCTCCGGGAGATAGTCTCTTTTCCAAAATCGCATTATTAGGCGAAAGTAAGTTACAATTCAGTACCCTATCCTAAAGCTTGCTGTTAGGAGGGAATCTGCAGCTTGAAGTGAATGCGCTTCCAGAGGGTAGTCTAACGAGGGCAAACATTTGATGGTAGCAGCTTCCCTGCGGGAGATACTCTCTTTGCCATAATCGCCTTATAAGCCGCAGTTAAGTTACAATTCAGTACACTATCCTAAAGCTTGCTGTTAGGAGGGAATCTGCAGCTTGCAGTGAAAGCGCTTCCAGAGGGGAGTCTAATGAGGGCAAGCATTTGATGGTAGCAGCTTCCCTGCGGGAGATACTCTCTTTGCCAAAATCGCATTATTAGGCGAAAGTAAGTTACAATTCAGTACCCTATCCTAAAGCTTGCTGTTAGGAAGGAATCTGCAGCTTGCAGTGAAAGCGCTTCCAGAGGGGAGTCTAATGAGGGCAAAAATTTGATGGTAGCAGCTTCCCTGCGGGAGATAGTCTCTTTGCCAAAATCGCATTATTAGGCGAAAGTAAGTTACAATTCAGTACCCTATCCTAAAGCTTGCTGTTAGGAGGGAATCTGCAGCTTGCAGTGAAAGCGCTTCCAGAGGGGACTCTAATGAGGGCAAACATTTGGTGGCAGCAGCTTCCCTGCGAGTTATAGTCTCTTTGCCAAAATCGCCTTATTAGGCGAAAGTAAGTTACAATTCAGTACCCTATCCTAAAGCTTGCTGTTAGGAGGGAATCTGCAGCTTGCAGTGAAAGCGCTTCCAGAGGGGAGTCTAATGAGGGCAAACATTTGATGGTAGCAGCTTCCCTGCGGGAGATACTCTCTTTGCCAAAATCGCATTACTAGGCGAAAGTAAGATACAATTCAGTACCCTATCCTAAAGCTTGCTGTTAGGAGGGAATCTACAGCTTGCAGTGAAAGCGGTTCCAGAGGGGAGTCTAATGAGGGCAAACATTTGATGGTAGCAGCTTCCCTGCGGGAGATATTCTCTTTGCCAAAATCGCCTTATTAGCCGCAGTTAAGTTACAATTCAGTACCCTATCCTAAAGCTTGCTGTTAGGAGGGAATCTGCAGCTTGCAGTGAAAGCGCTTCTAGAGGGGAGTCTAATGAGGGCAAACATTTGATGGTAGCAGCTTCCCTGCGGGAGATACTCTCTTTTCCAAAATCGCATTATTAGGCGAAAGTAAGTTACAATTCAGTACCCTATCCTAAAGCTTGCTGTTAGGAGGGAATCTGCAGCTTGAAGTGAAAGCGCTTCCAGAGGGGAGTCTAACGAGGGCAAACATTTGATGGTAGCAGCTTCCCTGCGGGAGATACTCTCTTTGCCATAATCGCCTTATAAGCCACAGTTAAGTTACAATTCAGTACACTGTCCTAAAGCTTGCTGTTAGGAGGGAATCTGCAGCTTGCAGTGAAAGCGCTTCCAGAGGGGAGTCTAATGAGGGCAAAGATTTGATGGTAGCAGCTTCCCTGCGGGAGATACTCTCTTTGCCAAAATCGCCTTATTAGCCGCAGTTAAGTTACAATTCAGTACCCTATCCTAAAGCTTGCTGTTAGGAGGGAATCTGCAGCTTGCAGTGAAAGCGCTTCCAGAGGGGAGTCTAATGAGGGCAAACATTTGATGGTAGCAGCTTCCCTGCGGGAGATACTCTCTTTGCCAAAATCGCATTACTAGGCGAAAGTAAGATACAATTCAGTACCCTATCCTAAAGCTTGCTGTTAGGAGGGAATCTGCAGCTTGCAGTGAAAGCGCTTCCAGAGGGGAGTCTAATGAGGGCAAACATTTTATGGTAGCAGCTTCCCTGCGGGAGATATTCTCTTTGCCAAAATCGCCTTATTAGCCACAGTTAAGTTACAATTCAGTACCCTATCCTAAAGCTTGCTGTTAGGAGGGAATCTGCAGCTTGCAGTGAAAGCGCTTCTAGAGGGGAGTCTAATGAGGGCAAACATTTGATGGTAGCAGCTTCCCTGCGGGAGATACTCTCTTTGACAAAATCGCATTATTAGGCGAAAGTAAGTTACAATTCAGTACCCTATCCTAAAGCTTGCTGTTAGGAGGGAATCTGCAGCTTGCAGTGAAAGCGCTTCCAGAGGGGAGTCTAATGAGGGCAAATATTTGATGGTAGCAGCTTCCCTGCGGGAGATACTCTCTTTGCCAAAATCGCATTATTAGGCGAAAGTAAGATACAATTCAGTACCCTATCCTAAAGCTTGCTGTTAGGAAGGAATCTGCAGCTTGCAGTGAATGCGCTTCCAGAGGGGAGTCTAATGAGGGCAAAAATTTGATGGTAGCATCTTCCCTGCGGGAGATAGTCTCTTTGCCAAAATCGCATTATTAGGCGAAAGTAAGTTACAATTCAGTACCCTATCCTAAAGCTTGCTGTTAGGAGGGAATCTGCAGCTTGCAGTGAAAGCGCTTCTAGAGGGGAGTCTAACGAGGGCAAACATTTGATGGTAGCAGCTTCCCTGCGGGAGATACTCTCTTTGCCATAATCGCCTTATAAGCCACAGTTAAGTTACAATTCAGTACACTGTCCTAAAGCTTGCTGTTAGGAGGGAATCTGCAGCTTGCAGTGAAAGCGCTTCCAGAGGGGAGTCTAATGAGGGCAAAGATTTGATGGTAGCAGCTTCCCTGCGGGAGATACTCTCTTTGCCAAAATCGCATTATTAGGCGAAAGTAAGTTACAATTCAGTACCCTATCCTAAAGCTTGCTGTTAGGAGGGAATCTGCAGCTTGCAGTGAAAGCGCTTCCAGAGGGGAGTCTAATGAGGGCAAACATTTGATGGTAGCAGCTTCCCTGCGGGAGATACTCTCTTTGCCAAAATCGCATTATTAGGCGAAAGTAAGTTACAATTCAGTACCCTATCCTAAAGCTTGCTGTTAGGAGGGAATCTGCAGCTTGCAGTGAAAGCGCTTCCAGAGGGGAGTCTAATGAGGGCAAATATTTGATGGTAGCAGCTTCCCTGCGGGAGATACTCTCTTTGCCAAAATCGCATTATTAGGCGAAAGTAAGATACAATTCATTACCCTATCCTAAAACTTGCTGTTAGGAAGGAATCTGCAGCTTGCAGTGAAAGCGCTTCCAGAGGGGAGTCTAATGAGGGCAAACATTTGATTGTAGCAGCTTCCCTGCGGGAGATAGTCTCTTTGCCAAAATCGCATTATTAGGCGAAAGTAAGATACAATTCAGGACCCTATCCTAAAGCTTGCTGTTAGGAGGGAATCTGCAGCTTGCAGTGAAAGCACTTCCAGAGGGGAGTCTAATGAGGGCAAACATTTGATGGTAGCAGCTTCCCTCCGGGAGATAGTCTCTTTTCCAAAATCGCATTATTAGGCGAAAGTAAGTTACAATTCAGTACCCTATCCTAAAGCTTGCTGTTAGGAGGGAATCTGCAGCTTGAAGTGAATGCGCTTCCAGAGGGTAGTCTAACGAGGGCAAACATTTGATGGTAGCAGCTTCCCTGCGGGAGATACTCTCTTTGCCAAAATCGCATTATTAGGCGAAAGTAAGTTACAATTCAGTACCCTATCCTAAAGCTTGCTGTTAGGAGGGAATCTGCAGCTTGCAGTGAAAGCGCTTCCAGAGGGGAGTCTAATGAGGGCAAAAATTTGATGGTAGCAGCTTCCCTGCGGGAGATAGTCTCTTTGCCAAAATCGCATTATTAGGCGAAAGTAAGTTACAATTCAGTACCCTATCCTAAAGCTTGCTGTTAGGAGGGAATCTGCAGCTTGCAGTGAAAGCGCTTCCAGAGGGGACTCTAATGAGGGCAAACATTTGGTGGCAGCAGCTTCCCTGCGAGTTATAGTCTCTTTGCCAAAATCGCCTTATTAGGCGAAAGTAAGTTACAATTCAGTACCCTATCCTAAAGCTTGCTGTTAGGAGGGAATCTGCAGCTTGCAGTGAAAGCGCTTCCAGAGGGGAGTCTAATGAGGGCAAACATTTGATGGTAGCAGCTTCCCTGCGGGAGATACTCTCTTTGCCAAAATCGCATTACTAGGCGAAAGTAAGATACAATTCAGTACCCTATCCTAAAGCTTGCTGTTAGGAGGGAATCTACAGCTTGCAGTGAAAGCGGTTCCAGAGGGGAGTCTAATGAGGGCAAACATTTGATGGTAGCAGCTTCCCTGCGGGAGATATTCTCTTTGCCAAAATCGCCTTATTAGCCGCAGTTAAGTTACAATTCAGTACCCTATCCTAAAGCTTGCTGTTAGGAGGGAATCTGCAGCTTGCAGTGAAAGCGCTTCTAGAGGGGAGTCTAATGAGGGCAAACATTTGATGGTAGCAGCTTCCCTGCGGGAGATACTCTCTTTTCCAAAATCGCATTATTAGGCGAAAGTAAGTTACAATTCAGTACCCTATCCTAAAGCTTGCTGTTAGGAGGGAATCTGCAGCTTGAAGTGAAAGCGCTTCCAGAGGGGAGTCTAACGAGGGCAAACATTTGATGGTAGCAGCTTCCCTGCGGGAGATACTCTCTTTGCCATAATCGCCTTATAAGCCACAGTTAAGTTACAATTCAGTACACTGTCCTAAAGCTTGCTGTTAGGAGGGAATCTGCAGCTTGCAGTGAAAGCGCTTCCAGAGGGGAGTCTAATGAGGGCAAAGATTTGATGGTAGCAGCTTCCCTGCGGGAGATACTCTCTTTGCCAAAATCGCCTTATTAGCCGCAGTTAAGTTACAATTCAGTACCCTATCCTAAAGCTTGCTGTTAGGAGGGAATCTGCAGCTTGCAGTGAAAGCGCTTCCAGAGGGGAGTCTAATGAGGGCAAACATTTGATGGTAGCAGCTTCCCTGCGGGAGATACTCTCTTTGCCAAAATCGCATTACTAGGCGAAAGTAAGATACAATTCAGTACCCTATCCTAAAGCTTGCTGTTAGGAGGGAATCTGCAGCTTGCAGTGAAAGCGCTTCCAGAGGGGAGTCTAATGAGGGCAAACATTTTATGGTAGCAGCTTCCCTGCGGGAGATATTCTCTTTGCCAAAATCGCCTTATTAGCCACAGTTAAGTTACAATTCAGTACCCTATCCTAAAGCTTGCTGTTAGGAGGGAATCTGCAGCTTGCAGTGAAAGCGCTTCTAGAGGGGAGTCTAATGAGGGCAAACATTTGATGGTAGCAGCTTCCCTGCGGGAGATACTCTCTTTGACAAAATCGCATTATTAGGCGAAAGTAAGTTACAATTCAGTACCCTATCCTAAAGCTTGCTGTTAGGAGGGAATCTGCAGCTTGCAGTGAAAGCGCTTCCAGAGGGGAGTCTAATGAGGGCAAATATTTGATGGTAGCAGCTTCCCTGCGGGAGATACTCTCTTTGCCAAAATCGCATTATTAGGCGAAAGTAAGATACAATTCAGTACCCTATCCTAAAGCTTGCTGTTAGGAAGGAATCTGCAGCTTGCAGTGAATGCGCTTCCAGAGGGGAGTCTAATGAGGGCAAAAATTTGATGGTAGCATCTTCCCTGCGGGAGATAGTCTCTTTGCCAAAATCGCATTATTAGGCGAAAGTAAGTTACAATTCAGTACCCTATCCTAAAGCTTGCTGTTAGGAGGGAATCTGCAGCTTGCAGTGAAAGCGCTTCTAGAGGGGAGTCTAACGAGGGCAAACATTTGATGGTAGCAGCTTCCCTGCGGGAGATACTCTCTTTGCCATAATCGCCTTATAAGCCACAGTTAAGTTACAATTCAGTACACTGTCCTAAAGCTTGCTGTTAGGAGGGAATCTGCAGCTTGCAGTGAAAGCGCTTCCAGAGGGGAGTCTAATGAGGGCAAAGATTTGATGGTAGCAGCTTCCCTGCGGGAGATACTCTCTTTGCCAAAATCGCATTATTAGGCGAAAGTAAGTTACAATTCAGTACCCTATCCTAAAGCTTGCTGTTAGGAGGGAATCTGCAGCTTGCAGTGAAAGCGCTTCCAGAGGGGAGTCTAATGAGGGCAAACATTTGATGGTAGCAGCTTCCCTGCGGGAGATACTCTCTTTGCCAAAATCGCATTATTAGGCGAAAGTAAGTTACAATTCAGTACCCTATCCTAAAGCTTGCTGTTAGGAGGGAATCTGCAGCTTGCAGTGAAAGCGCTTCCAGAGGGGAGTCTAATGAGGGCAAATATTTGATGGTAGCAGCTTCCCTGCGGGAGATACTCTCTTTGCCAAAATCGCATTATTAGGCGAAAGTAAGATACAATTCATTACCCTATCCTAAAACTTGCTGTTAGGAAGGAATCTGCAGCTTGCAGTGAAAGCGCTTCCAGAGGGGAGTCTAATGAGGGCAAACATTTGATTGTAGCAGCTTCCCTGCGGGAGATAGTCTCTTTGCCAAAATCGCATTATTAGGCGAAAGTAAGATACAATTCAGGACCCTATCCTAAAGCTTGCTGTTAGGAGGGAATCTGCAGCTTGCAGTGAAAGCACTTCCAGAGGGGAGTCTAATGAGGGCAAACATTTGATGGTAGCAGCTTCCCTCCGGGAGATAGTCTCTTTTCCAAAATCGCATTATTAGGCGAAAGTAAGTTACAATTCAGTACCCTATCCTAAAGCTTGCTGTTAGGAGGGAATCTGCAGCTTGAAGTGAATGCGCTTCCAGAGGGTAGTCTAACGAGGGCAAACATTTGATGGTAGCAGCTTCCCTGCGGGAGATACTCTCTTTGCCAAAATCGCCTTATAAGCCGCAGTTAAGTTACAATTCAGTACACTATCCTAAAGCTTGCTGTTAGGAGGGAATCTGCAGCTTGCAGTGAAAGCGCTTCCAGAGGGGAGTCTAATGAGGGCAAGCATTTGATGGTAGCAGCTTCCCTGCGGGAGATACTCTCTTTGCCAAAATCGCATTATTAGGCGAAAGTAAGTTACAATTCAGTACCCTATCCTAAAGCTTGCTGTTAGGAAGGAATCTGCAGCTTGCAGTGAAAGCGCTTCCAGAGGGGAGTCTAATGAGGGCAAAAATTTGATGGTAGCAGCTTCCCTGCGGGAGATAGTCTCTTTGCCAAAATCGCATTATTAGGCGAAAGTAAGTTACAATTCAGTACCCTATCCTAAAGCTTGCTGTTAGGAGGGAATCTGCAGCTTGCAGTGAAAGCGCTTCCAGAGGGGAGTCTAATGAGGGCAAACATTTGATGGTAGCAGCTTCCCTGCGGGAGATAGTCTCTTTGCAAAAATCGCATTACTAGGCGAAAGTAAGATACAATTCAGTACCCTATCCTAAAGCTTGCTGTTAGGAGGGAATCTACAGCTTGCAGTGAAAGCGCTTCCAGAGGGGAGTCTAATGAGGGCAAACATTTTATGGTAGCAGCTTCCCTGCGGGAGATAGTCTCTTTGCCAAAATCGCCTTTTTAGCCGCAGTTAAGTTACAATTCAGTACCCTATCCTAAAGCTTGCTGTTAGGAGGGAATCTGCAGCTTGCAGTGAAAGCGCTTCTAGAGGGGAGTCTAATGAGGGCAAACATTTGATGGTAGCAGCTTCCCTGCGGGAGATACTCTCTTTGCCAAAATCGCATTATTAGGCGAAAGTAAGTTACAATTCAGTACACTATCCTAAAGCTTGCTGTTAGGAGGGAATCTGCAGCTTGCAGTGAAAGCGCTTCCAGAGGGGAGTCTAATGAGGGCAAACATTTGATGGTAGCAGCTTCCCTGCGGGAGATACTCTCTTTGCCAAAATCGCATTATTAGGCGAAAGTAATATACAATTCAGTACCCTATCCTAAAGCTTGCTGTTAGGAGGGAATCTGCAGCTTGCAGTGAAAGCGCTTCCAGAGGGGACTCTAATGAGGGCAAACATTTGATGGTAGCAGCTTCCCTGCGGGAGATAGTCTCTTTTCCAAAATCGCATTATTAGGCGAAAGTAAGTTACAATTCAGTACCCTATCCTAAAGCTTGCTGTTAGGAGGGAATCTGCAGCTTGCAGTGAAAGCGCTTCCAGAGGGGAGTCTAATGAGGGCAAATATTTGATGGTAGCAGCTTCCCTGCGGGAGATACTCTCTTTGCCATAATCGCCTTATAAGCCACAGTTAAGATACAATTCAGTACACTGTCCTAAAACTTGCTGTTAGGAGGGAATCTGCAGCTTGCAGTGAAAGCGCTTCCAGAGGGGAGTCTAATGAGGGCAAATATTTGATGGTAGCAGCTTCCCTGCGGGAGATACTCTCTTTGCCATAATCGCACTAATAGGCGAAAGTAAGTTACAATTCAGTACCCTATCCTAAAGCTTGCTGTTAGGAGGGAATCTGCAGCTTGCAGTGAAAGCGCTTCCAGATGGGAGTCTAATGAGGGCAAACATTTGATGGTAGCAGCTTCCCTGCGGGAGATACTCTCTTTGCCAAAATCGCATTATTAGGCGTAAGTAAGATACAATTCAGGACCCTATCCTAAAGCTTGCTGTTAGGAGGGAATCAGCAGCTTGCAGTGAAAGCGCTTCCACAGGGTAGTCTAATGAGGGCAAACATTTGATGGTAGCAGCTTCCCTGCGGGAGATAGTCTCTTTTCCAAAATCGCATTATTATGCGAAAGTAAGTTACAATTCAGTACCCCTTCCTAAAGATTGCTGTTAGGAGGGAATCTGCAGCTTGAAGTGAAAGCGCTTCCAGAGGGGAGTCTAACGAGGGCAAACATTTGATGGTAGCAGCTTCCCTGCGGGAGATACTCTCTTTGCCATAATAGCCTTATAAGCCACAGTTAAGTTACAATTCAGTACACTGTCCTAAAGCTTGCTGTTAGGAGGGAATCTGCAGCTTGCAGTGAAAGCGCTTCCAGAGGGGAGTCTAATGAGGGCAAAGATTTGATGGTAGCAGCTTCCCTGCGGGAGATACTCTCTTTGCCAAAATCGCATTATTAGGCGAAAGTAAGTTACAATTCAGTACCCTATCGTAAAGCTTGCTGTTAGGAGGGAATCTGCAGCTTGCAGTGAAAGCGCTTCCAGAGGGGAGTCTAATGAGGGCAAATATTTGATGGTAGCAGCTTCCCTGCGGGAGATACTCTCTTTGCCAAAATCGCATTATTAGGCGAAAGTAAGATACAATTCATTACCCTATCCTAAAGCTTGCTGTTAGGAAGGAATCTGCAGCTTGCAGTGAAAGCGCTTCCAGAGGGGAGTCTAATGAGGGCAAACATTTGATGGTAGCAGCTTCCCTGCGGGAGATAGTCTCTTTGCCAAAATCGCATTATTAGGCGAAAGTAAGATACAATTCAGGACCCTATCCTAAAGCTTGCTGTTAGGAGGGAATCTGCAGCTTGCAGTGAAAGCGCTTCCAGAGGGGAGTCTAATGAGGGCAAACATTTGATGGTAGCAGCTTCCCTCCGGGAGATAGTCTCTTTTCCAAAATCGCATTATTAGGCGAAAGTAAGTTACAATTCAGTACCCTATACTAAAGCTTGCTGTTAGGAGGGAATCTGCAGCTTGAAGTGAAGGCGCTTCCAGAGGGTAGTCTAACGAGGGCAAACATTTGATGGTAGCAGCTTCCCTGCGGGAGATACTCTCTTTGCCATAATCGCCTTATAAGCCGCAGTTAAGTTACAATTCAGTACACTATCCTAAAGCTTGCTGTTAGGAGGGAATCTGCAGCTTGCAGTGAAAGCGCTTCCAGAGGGGAGTCTAATGAGGGCAAGCATTTGATGGTAGCAGCTTCCCTGCGGGAGATACTCTCTTTGCCAAAATCGCATTATTAGGCGAAAGTAAGTTACAATTCAGTACCCTATCCTAAAGCTTGCTGTTAGGAAGGAATCTGCAGCTTGCAGTGAAAGCGCTTCCAGAGGGGAGTCTAATGAGGGCAAAAATTTGATGGTAGCAGCTTCCCTGCGGGAGATAGTCTCTTTGCCAAAATTGCATTATTAGGCGAAGGTAAGATACAATTCAGTACCCTATCCTAAAGCTTCCTGTTAGGAGGGAATCTGCAGCTTGCAGTGAAAGCGCTTCCAGAGGGGACTCTAATGAGGGCAAACATTTGGTGGCAGCAGCTTCCCTGCGAGTTATAGTCTCTTTGCCAAAATCGCATTATTAGGCGAAAGTAAGTTACAATTCAGTACCCTATCCTAAAGCTTGCTGTTAGGAGGTAATCTGCAGCTTGCAGTGAAAGCGCTTCCAGAGGGGAGTCTAATGAGGGCAAACATTTGATGGTAGCAGCTTCCCTGCGGGAGATACTCTCTTTGCCAAAATCGCATTATTAGGCGAAAGTAAGATACAATTCAGTACCCTATCCTAAAGCTTGCTGTTAGGAGGGAATCTACAGCTTGCAGTCAAAGCGCTTCCAGAGGGGAGTCTAATGAGGGCAAACATTTTATGGTAGCAGCTTCCCTGCGGGAGATATTCTCTTTGCCAAAATCGCCTTATTAGCCGCAGTTAAGTTACAATTCATTACCCTATCCTAAAGCTTGCTGTTAGGAGGGAATCTGCAGCTTGCAGTGAAAGCGCTTCTAGAGGGGAGTCTAATGAGGGCAAACATTTGATGGTAGCAGCTTCCCTGCGGGAGATACTCTCTTTGACAAAATCGCATTATTAGGTGAAAGTAAGTTACAATTCAGTACCCTATCCTAAAGCTTGCTGTTAGGAGGGAATCTGCAGCTTGCAGTGAAAGCGCTTCCAGAGGGGAGTCTAATGAGGGCAAATATTTGATGGTAGCAGCTTCCCTGCGGGAGATACTCTCTTTGCCAAAATCGCATTATTAGGCGAAAGTAATATACAATTCAGTACCCTATCCTAAAGCTTGCTGTTAGGAGGGAATCTGCAGCTTGCAGTGAAAGCGCTTCCAGAGGGGAGTCTAAGGAGGGCAAATATTTGATGGTAGCAGCTTCCCTGCGGGAGATACTCTCTTTGCCATAATCGCCTTATAAGCCACAGTTAAGATACAATTCAGTACACTGTCCTAAAGCTTGCTGTTAGGAGGGAATCTGCAGCTTGCAGTGAAACCGCTTCCAGAGGGGAGTCTAATGAGGGCAAATATTTGATGGTAGCAGCTTCCCTGCGGGAGATACTCTCTTTGCCATAATCGCACTAATAGGCGAAAGTAAGTTACAATTCAGTACCCTATCCTAAAGCTTGCTGTTAGGAGGGAATCTGCAGCTTGCAGTGAAAGCGCTTCCAGAGGGGAGTCTAATGAGGGCAAACATTTGATGGTAGCAGCTTCCCTGCGGGAGATAGTCTCTTTGCCAAAATTGCATTATTAGGCGAAAGTAAGTTACAATTCAGGACCCTATCCTAAAGCTTGCTGTTAGGAGGGAATCTGCAGCTTGCAGTGGAAGCGCTTCCACAGGGTAGTCTAATGAGGGCAAACATTTGATGGTAGCAGCTTCCCTGCGGGAGATACTCTCTTTGCCATAATCGCCTTATAAGCCACAGTTAAGATACAATTCAGGACCCTATCCTAAAGCTTGCTGTTAGGAGGGAATCTGCAGATTGCAGTGAAAGCGCTTCCACAGGGTAGTCTCATGAGGGCAAACATTTGATGGTAGCAGCTTCCCTGCGGGAGATAGTGTCTTTTCCAAAATCGCATTATTAGGCGAAAGTAAGTTACAATTCAGTACCCTATCCTAAAGCTTGCTGTTAGGAGGGAATCTGCAGCTTGAAGTGAAAGCGCTTCCAGAGGGGAGTCTAACGAGGGCAAACATTTGATGGTAGCAGCTTCCCTGCGGGAGATACTCTCTTTGCCATAATCGCCTCATAAGCCACAGTTAAGATACAATTCAGTACACTGTCCTAAAGCTTGCTGTTAGGAGGGAATCTGCAGCTTGCAGTGAAAGCGCTTCCAGAGGGGAGTCTAATGAGGGCAAACATTTGATGGTAGCAGCTTCCCTGCGGGAGATACTCTCTTTGCCAAAATCGCATTATTAGGCGAAAGTAAGTTACAATTCAGTACCCTATCCTAAAGCTTGCTGTTAGGAGGGAATCTGCAGCTTGCAGTGAAAGCGCTTCCAGAGGGGAGTCTAATGAGGGCAAACATTTGATGGTAGCAGCTTCCCTGCGGGAGATACTCTCTTTGCCAAAATCGCATTATTAGGCGAAAGTAAGTTACAATTCAGTACCCTATCCTAAAGCTTGCTGTTAGGAGGGAATCTGCAGCTTGCAGTCAAAGCGCTTCCAGAGGGGAGTCTAATGAGGGCAAATATTTGATGGTAGCAGCTTCCCTGCGGGAGATACTCTCTTTGCCAAAATCGCATTATTAGGCGAAAGTAAGTTACAATTCAGTACCCTATCCTAAAGCTTGCTGTTAGGAGGGAATCTACAGCTTGCAGTGAAAGCGCTTCCAGAGGGGAGTCTAATGAGGGCAAACATTTGATGGTAGCAGCTTCCCTGCGGGAGATACTCTCTTTGCCAAAATCGCATTATTAGGCGAAAGTAAGATACAATTCAGTACCCTATCCTAAAGCTTGCTGTTAGGAGGGAATCTGCAGCTTGCAGTGAAAGCGCTTCCAGAGGGGAGTCTAATGAGGGCAAACATTTGGTGGCAGCAGCTTCCTGCGAGTTATAGTCTCTTTGCCAAAATCGCATTATTAGGCGAAAGTAAGTTACAATTCAGTACCCTATCCTAAAGCTTGCTGTTAGGAGGGAATCTGCAGCTTGCAGTGAAAGCGCTTCCAGAGGGGAGTCTAACGAGGGCAAACATTTGATGGTAGCAGCTTCCCTGCGGGAGATACTCTCTTTGCCAAAATCGCATTATTAGGCGAAAGTAAGTTACAATTCAGTACCCTATCCTAAAGCTTGCTGTTAGGAAGGAATCTGCAGCTTGCAGTGAAAGCGCTTCCAGAGGGGAGTCTAATGAGGGCAAAAATTTGATGGTAGCAGCTTCCCTGCGGGAGATACTCTCTTTGCCAAAATCGCATTATTAGGCGAAAGTAAGTTACAATTCAGTACCCTATCCTAAAGCTTGCTGTTAGGAGGGAATCTGCAGCTTGCAGTGAAAGCGCTTCCAGAGGGGAGTCTAATGAGGGCAAACATTTGATGGTAGCAGCTTCCCTGCGGGAGATACTCTCTTTGCCAAAATCGCATTATTAGGCGAAAGTAAGTTACAATTCAGTACCCTATCCTAAAGCTTGCTGTTAGGAGGGAATCTGCAGCTTGCAGTGAAAGCGCTTCCAGAGGGGAGTCTAATGAGGGCAAATATTTGATGGTAGCAGCTTCCCTGCGGGAGATACTCTCTTTGCCAAAATCACACTAATAGGCGAAAGTAAGTTACAATTCAGTACCTTATCCTAAAGCTTGCTGTTAGGAGGGAATCTGCAGCTTGCAGTGAAAGCGCTTCCAGAGGGGAGTCTAATGAGGGCAAACATTTGGTGGCAGCAGCTTCCCTGCGAGTTATAGTCTCTTTGCCAAAATCGCATTATTAGGCGAAAGTAAGTTACAATTCAGTACCCTATCCTAAAGCTTGCTGTTAGGAGGGAATCTGCAGCTTGCAGTGAAAGCGCTTCCATAGGGGAGTCTAATGAGGGCAAACATTTGATGGTAGCAGCTTCCCTGCGGGAGATACTCTCTTTGCCAAAATCGCATTATTAGGCGAAAGTAAGATACAATTCAGTACCCTATCCTAAAGCTTGCTGTTAGGAGGGAATCTACAGCTTGCAGTCAAAGCGCTTCCAGAGGGGAGTCTAATGAGGGCAAACATTTTATGGTAGCAGCTTCCCTGCAGGAGATATTCTCTTTGCCAAAATCGCCTTATTAGCCGCAGTTAAGTTACAATTCAGTACCCTATCCTAAAGCTTGCTGTTAGGAGGGAATCTGCAGCTTGCAGTGAAAGCGCTTCTAGAGGGGAGTCTAATGAGGGCGAACATTTGATGGTAGCAGCTTCCCTGCGGGAGATACTCACTTTGCCAAAATCGCATTATTAGGCGAAAGTAAGTTACAATTCAGTACCCTATCCTAAAGCTTGCTGTTAGGAGGGAATCTGCAGCTTGCAGTGAAAGCGCTTCCAGAGGGGAGTCTAATGAGGGCAAATATTTGATGGTAGCAGCTTCCCTGCGGGAGATACTCTCTTTGCCAAAATCGCATTAATAGGCGAAAGTAATATACAATTCAGTACCCTATCCTAAAGCTTGCTGTTAGGAGGGAATCTGCAGCTTGCAGTGAAAGCGCTTCCAGAGGGGAGTCTAATGAGGGCAAACATTTGATGGTAGCAGCTTCCCTGCGGGAGATAGTCTCTTTTCCAAAATCGCATTATAAGCCACAGTTAAGATACAATTCAGTACACTGTCCTAAAGCTTGCTGTTAGGAGGGAATCTGCAGCTTGCAGTGAAAGCGCTTCCAGAGGGTAGTCTATTGAGGGCAAATATTTGATGGTAGCAGCTTCCCTGCGGGAGATACTCTCTTTGCCATAATCGCACTAATAGGCGAAAGTAAGTTACAATTCAGTACCCTATCCTAAAGCTTGCTGTTAGGAGGGAATCTGCAGCTTGCAGTGAAAGCGCTTCCAGAGGGGAGTCTAATGAGGGCAAACATTTGATGGTAGCAGCTTCCCTGCGGGAGATAGTCTCTTTGCCAAAATTGCATTATTAGGCGAAAGTAAGTTACAATTCAGGACCCTATCCTAAAGCTTGCTGTTAGGAGGGAATCTGCAGCTTGCAGTGAAAGCGCTTCCACAGGGTAGTCTAATGAGGGCAAACATTTGATGGTAGCAGCTTCCCTGCGGGAGATACTCTCTTTGCAATAATCGCCTTATAAGCCACAGTTAAGATACAATTCAGTACACTGTCCTAAAGCTTGCTGTTAGGAGGGAATCTGCAGCTTGCAGTGAAAGCGCTTCCAGAGGGGAGTCTAATGAGGGCAAACATTTGGTGGCAGCAGCTTCCTGCGAGTTATAGTCTCTTTGCCAAAATCGCATTATTAGGCGAAAGTAAGTTACAATTCAGTACCCTATCCTAAAGCTTGCTGTTAGGAGGGAATCTGCAGCTTGCAGTGAAAGCGCTTCCAGAGGGGAGTCTAACGAGGGCAAACATTTGATGGTAGCAGCTTCCCTGCGGGAGATACTCTCTTTGCCAAAATCGCATTATTAGGCGAAAGTAAGTTACAATTCAGTACCCTATCCTAAAGCTTGCTGTTAGGAAGGAATCTGCAGCTTGCAGTGAAAGCGCTTCCAGAGGGGAGTCTAATGAGGGCAAAAATTTGATGGTAGCAGCTTCCCTGCGGGAGATAGTCTCTTTGCCAAAATCGCATTATTAGGCGAAAGTAAGTTACAATTCAGTACCCTATCCTAAAGCTTGCTGTTAGGAGGGAATCTGCAGCTTGCAGTGAAAGCGCTTCCAGAGGGGAGTCTAATGAGGGCAAACATTTGATGGTAGCAGCTTCCCTGCGGGAGATACTCTCTTTGCCAAAATCGCATTATTAGGCGAAAGTAAGCTACAATTCAGTACCCTATCCTAAAGCTTGCTGTTAGGAGGGAATCTGCAGCTTGCAGTGAAAGCGCTTCCAGAGGGGAGTGTAATGAGGGCAAATATTTGATGGTAGCAGCTTCCCTGCGGGAGATACTCTCTTTGCCAAAATCGCACTAATAGGCGAAAGTAAGTTACAATTCAGTACCTTATCCTAAAGCTTGCTGTTAGGAGGGAATCTGCAGCTTGCAGTGAAAGCGCTTCCAGAGGGGAGTCTAATGAGGGCAAACATTTGATGGTAGCAGCTTCCCTGCGGGAGATACTCTCTTTACCAAAATCGCATTATTAGGCGAAAGTAAGTTACAATTCAGTACCCTATCCTAAAGCTTGCTGTTAGGAGGGAATCTGCAGCTTGCAGTGAAAGCGCTTCCAGAGGGGAGTCTAACGAGGGCAAACATTTGATGGTAGCAGCTTCCCTGCGGGAGATACTCTCTTTGCCAAAATCGCATTATTAGGCGAAAGTAAGTTACAATTCAGTACCCTATCCTAAAGCTTGCTGTTAGGAGGGAATCTGCAGCTTGCAGTGAAAGCGCTTCCAGAGGGGAGTCTAATGAGGGCAAACATTTGATGGTAGCAGCTTCCCTGCGGGAGATACTCTCTTTGCCATAATCGCCTTATAAGCCACAGTTAAGATACAATTCAGTACACTGTCCTAAAGCTTGCTGTTAGGAGGGAATCTGCAGCTTGCAGTGAAAGCGCTTCCAGAGGGGAGTCTAATGAGGGCAAATATTTGATGGTAGCAGCTTCCCTGCGGGAGATACTCTCTTTGCCATAATCGCACTAATAGGCGAAAGTAAGTTACAATTCAGTACCCTATCCTAAAGCTTGCTGTTAGGAGGGAATCTGCAGCTTGCAGTGAAAGCGCTTCCAGAGGGGAGTCTAATGAGGGCAAACATTTGATGGTAGCAGCTTCCCTGCGGGAGATATTCTCTTTGCCAAAATCGCATTATTAGGCGAAAGTAAGTTACAATTCAGTACCCTATCCTAAAGCTTGCTGTTAGGAGGGAATCTGCAGCTTGAAGTGAATGCGCTTCCAGAGGGTAGTCTAATGAGGGCAAACATTTGATGGTAGCAGCTTCCCTGCGGGAGATACTCTCTTTGCCATAATCGCCTTATAAGCCACAGTTAAGTTACAATTCAGTACCCTATCCTAAAGCTTGCTGTTAGGAGGGAATCTGCAGCTTGCAGTGAAAGCGCTTCCAGAGGGGAGTCTAATGAGGGCAAACATTTGGTGGCAGCAGCTTCCTGCGAGTTATAGTCTCTTTGCCAAAATCGCATTATTAGGCGAAAGTAAGTTACAATTCAGTACCCTATCCTAAAGCTTGCTGTTAGGAGGGAATCTGCAGCTTGCAGTGAAAGCGCTTCCAGAGGGGAGTCTAACGAGGGCAAACATTTGATGGTAGCAGCTTCCCTTCGGGAGATACTCTCTTTGCCAAAATCGCATTATTAGGCGAAAGTAAGTTACAATTCAGTACCCTATCCTAAAGCTTGCTGTTAGGAAGGAATCTGCAGGTTGCAGTGAAAGCGCTTCCAGAGGGGAGTCTAATGAGGGCAAAAATTTGATGGTAGCAGCTTCCCTGCGGGAGATACTCTCTTTGCCAAAATCGCATTATTAGGCGAAAGTAAGTTACAATTCAGTACCCTATCCTAAAGCTTGCTGTTAGGAGGGAATCTGCAGCTTGCAGTGAAAGCGCTTCCAGAGGGGAGTCTAATGAGGGCAAACATTTGATGGTAGCAGCTTCCCTGCGGGAGATACTCTCTTTGCCAAAATCGCATTATTAGGCGAAAGTAAGTTACAATTCAGTACCCTATCCTAAAGCTTGCTGTTAGGAGGGAATCTGCAGCTTGCAGTGAAAGCGCTTCCAGAGGGGAGTGTAATGAGGGCAAACATTTGATGGTAGCAGCTTCCCTGCGGGAGATACTCTCTTTGCCAAAATCGCACTAATAGGCGAAAGTAAGTTACAATTCAGTACCTTATCCTAAAGCTTGCTGTTAGGAGGGAATCTGCAGCTTGCAGTGAAAGCACTTCCAGAGGGGAGTCTAATGAGGGCAAACATTTGATGGTAGCAGCTTCCCTGCGGGAGATAGTCTCTTTACCAAAATCGCATTATTAGGCGAAAGTAAGTTACAATTCAGTACCTTATCCTAAAGCTTGCTGTTAGGAGGGAATCTGCAGCTTGCAGTGAAAGCGCTTCCAGAGGGGAGTCTAACGAGGGCAAACATTTGATGCTAGCAGCTTCCCTGCGGGAGATACTCTCTTTGCCAAAATCGCATTATTAGGCGAAAGTAAGTTACAATTCAGTACCCTATCCTAAAGCTTGCTGTTAGGAGGGAATCTGCAGCTTGCAGTGAAAGCGCTTCCAGAGGGGAGTCTAATGAGGGCAAACATTTGATGGTAGCAGCTTCCCTGCGGGAGATAGTCTCTTTGCCAAAATCGCCTTATTAGCCGCAGTTAAGATACAATTCAGTACCCTATCCTAAAGCTTGCTGTTAGGAGGGAATCTGCAGCTTGCAGTGAAAGCGCTTCCAGAGGGGAGTCTAATGAGGGCAAACGTTTGATGGTAACAGCTTCCCTGCGGGAGATAGTCTCTTTGCCAAAATCGCATTAGTAGGCGAAAGTAAGTTACAATTCAGTACCCTATCCTAAAGCTTGCTGTTAGGAGGGAATCTGCAGCTTGCAGTGAAATCGCTTCCAGAGGGGAGTCTAACGAGGGCAAACATTTGATGGTAGCAGCTTCCCTGCGGGAGATACTCTCTTTGCCAAAATCGCATTATTAGGCGAAAGTAAGTTACAATTCAGTACACTATCCTAAAGCTTGCTGTTAGGAGGGAATCTACAGCTTGCAGTGAAAGCGCTTCCAGAGGGGAGTCTAATGAGGGCAAACATTTGATGGTAGCAGCTTCCCTGCGGGAGATACTCTCTTTGCCAAAATGGCATTACTAGGCGAAAGTAAGATACAATTCAGTACCCTATCCTAAAGCTTGCTGTTAGGAGGGAATCTACAGCTTGCAGTGAAAGCGCTTCCAGAGGGGAGTCTAATGAGGGCAAACATTTTATGGTAGCAGCTTCCCTGCGGGAGATATTCTCTTTGCCAAAATCGCCTTATTAGCCTCAGTTAAGTTACAATTCAGTACCCTATCCTAAAGCTTGCTGTTAGGAGGGAATCTGCAGCTTGCAGTGAAAGCGCTTCCAGAGGGGAGTCTAATGAGGGCAAACATTTGATGGTAGCAGCTTCCCTGCGGGAGATATTCTCTTTGCCAAAATCGCATTATTAGGCGAAAGTAAGATACAATTCAGTACCCTATCCTAAAGCTTGCTGTTAGGAGGGAATCTGCAGCTTGCAGTGAAAGCGCTTCCAGAGGGGAGTCTAATGAGGGCAAACATTTGATGGTAACAGCCTCCCTGCGGGAGACAGTCTCTTTGCCAAAATCGCATTATTAAGCGACAGTAAGTTACAATTCAGTACCCTATCCTAAAGCTTGCTGTTAGGAGGGAATCTGCAGCTTGCAGTGAAAGCGCTTCCAGAGGGGAGTCTAACGAGGGCAAACATTTGATGGTAGCA
This sequence comes from Phaenicophaeus curvirostris, assembly GCF_032191515.1. Lineage (NCBI taxonomy): Eukaryota > Metazoa > Chordata > Aves > Cuculiformes > Cuculidae > Phaenicophaeus > Phaenicophaeus curvirostris. Next base: position 175,538 of record NW_027206842.1, read on the forward strand.
GCTTCCCTGCGGGAGATACTCTCTTTGCCAAAATCGCATTATTAGGCGAAAGTAAGATACAATTCAGTACCCTATCCTAAATCTTGCTGTTAGGAAGGAATCTGCAGCTTGCAGTGAAAGCGCTTCCAGAGGGGAGTCTAATGAGGACAAACATTTGATGGTAGCAGCTTCCCTGCGGGAGATATTCTCTTTGCCAAAATCGCCTTATTAGCCGCAGTTAAGTTACAATTCAGGACCCTATCCTAAAGCTTGCTGTTAGGAGGGAATCTGCAGCTTGCAGTGAAAGCGCTTCTAGAGGGGAGTCTAATGAGGGCAAATATTTGATGGTAGCAGCTTACCTGCGGGAGATATTCTATTTGCCAAAATCGCCTTATTAGCTGCAATTAAGTTACAATTCAGTACCCTATCCTAAAGCTTGCTGTTAGGAGGGAATCTGCAGCTTGCAGTGAAAGCGCTTCCAGAGGGGAGTCTAATGAGGGCAAACATTTGATGGTAGCAGCTTCCCTGCGGGAGATACTCTCTTTGCCAAAATCGCATTACTAGGCGAAAGTAAGATACAATTCAGTACCCTATCCTAAAGCTTGCTGTTAGGAGGGAATCTACAGCTTGCAGTGAAAGCGCTTCCAGAGGGGAGTCTAATGAGGGCAAACATTTTATGGTAGCAGCTTCCCTGCGGGAGATATTCTCTTTGCCAAAATCGCCTTATTAGCCGCAGTTAAGTTACAATTCAGTACCTTATCCTAAAGCTTGCTGTTAGGAGGGAATCTGCAGCTTGCAGTGAAAGCGCTTCCAGAGGGGAGTCTAATGAGGGCAAACATTTGATGGTAGCAGCTTCCCTGTGGGAGATATTCTCTTTGCCAAAATCGCATTATTAGGCGAAAGTAAGATACAATTCAGTACCCTATCCTAAAGCTTGCTGTTAGGAGGGAATCTGCAGCTTGCAGTGAAAGCGCTTCCAGAGGGGAGTCTAATGAGGGCAAACGTTTGATGGTAACAGCTTCCCTGCGGGAGACAGTCTCTTTGCCAAAATCGCATTATTAGGCGACAGTAAGTTACAATTCAGTACCCTATCCTAAAGCTTGCTGTTAGGAGGGAATCTGCAGCTTGCAGTGAAAGCGCTTCCAGAGGGGAGTCTAATGAGGGCAAACATTTGATGGTAGCAGCTTCCCTGCGGGAGATAGTCTCTTTTCAAAAATCGCATTATTTGGCGAAAGTAAGTTACAATTCAATACCCTATCCTAAAGCTTGCTGTTAGGAGGGAATCTGCAGCTTGCAGTGAAAGCGCTTCCAGAGGGGAGTCTAACGAGGGCAAACATTTGATGGTAGCAGCTTCCCTGCGGGAGACAGTCTCTTTGCCAAAATCGCATTATTAGGCGAAAGTAAGTTACAATTCAGTACCCTATCCTAAAGCTTGCTGTTAGGAAGGAATCTGCAGCTTGCAGTGAAAGCGCTTCCAGAGGGGAGTCTAATGAGGGCAAACATTTGATGGTAGCAGCTTCCCTGCGGGAGATATTCTCTTTGCCAAAATCGCCTTATTAGCCGCAGTTAAGTTACAATTCAGGACCCTATCCTAAAGCTTGCTGTTAGGAGGGAATCTGCAGCTTGCAGTGAAAGCGCTTCTAGAGGGGAGTCTAATGAGGGCAAACATTTGATGGTAGCAGCTTCCCTGCGGGAGATATTCTCTTTGCCAAAATCGCCTTATTAGCTGCAATTAAGTTACAATTCAGTACCCTATCCTAAAGCTTGCTGTTAGGAGGGAATCTGCAGCTTGCAGTGAAAGCGCTTCCAGAGGGGAGTCTAATGAGGGCAAACATTTGATGGTAGCAGCTTCCCTGCGGGAGATACTCTCTTTGCCAAAATCGCATTACTAGGCGAAAGTAAGATACAATTCAGTACCCTATCCTAAAGCTTGCTGTTAGGAGGGAATCTACAGCTTGCAGTGAAAGCGCTTCCAGAGGGGAGTCTAATGAGGGCAAACATTTTATGGTAGCAGCTTCCCTGCGGGAGATATTCTCTTTGCCAAAATCGCCTTATTAGCCGCAGTTAAGTTACAATTCAGTACCTTATCCTAAAGCTTGCTGTTAGGAGGGAATCTGCAGCTTGCAGTGAAAGCGCTTCCAGAGGGGAGTCTAATGAGGGCAAACATTTGATGGTAGCAGCTGCCCTGCGGGAGATATTCTCTTTGCCAAAATCGCATTATTAGGCGAAAGTAAGATACAATTCAGTACCCTATCCTAAAGCTTGCTGTTAGGAGGGAATCTGCAGCTTGCAGTGAAAGCGCTTCCAGAGGGGAGTCTAATGAGGGCAAACGTTTGATGGTAACAGCTTCCCTGCGGGAGACAGTCTCTTTGCCAAAATCGCATTATTAAGCGACAGTAAGTTACAATTCAGTACCCTATCCTAAAGCTTGCTGTTAGGAGGGAATCTGCAGCTTGCAGTGAAAGCGCTTCCAGAGGGGAGTCTAATGAGGGCAAACATTTGATGGTAGCAGCTTCCCTGCGGGAGATAGTCTCTTTTCAAAAATCGCATTATTTGGCGAAAGTAAGTTACAATTCAATACCCTATCCTAAAGCTTGCTGTTAGGAGGGAATCTGCAGCTTGCAGTGAAAGCGCTTCCAGAGGGGAGTCTAATGAGGGCAAACATTTTATGGTAGCAGCTTCCCTGCGGGAGATATTCTCTTTGCCAAAATCGCCTTATTAGCCGCAGTTAAGTTACAATTCAGTACCCTATCCTAAAGCTTGCTGTTAGGAGGGAATCTGCAGCTTGCAGTGAAAGCGCTTCCAGAGGGGAGTCTAATGAGGGCAAACATTTGATGGTAGCAGCTTCCCTGCGGGAGATATTCTCTTTGCCAAAATCGCATTATTAGGCGAAAGTAAGATACAATTCAGTACCCTATCCTAAAGCTTGCTGTTAGGAGGGAATCTGCAGCTTGCAGTGAAAGCGCTTCCAGAGGGGAGTCTAATGAGGGCAAAGATTTGATGGTAGCAGCTTCCCTGCGGGAGATACTCTCTTTGCCAAAATCGCATTATTAGGCGAAAGTAAGTTACAATTCAGTACCCTATCCTAAAGCTTGCTGTTAGGAGGGAATCTGCAGCTTGCAGTGAAAGCGCTTCCAGAGGGGAGTCTAATGAGGGCAAACGTTTGATGGTAACAGCTTCCCTGCGGGAGACAGTCTCTTTGCCAAAATCGCATTATTAAGCGACAGTAAGTTACAATTCAGTACCCTATCCTAAAGCTTGCTGTTAGGAGGGAATCTGCAGCTTGCAGTGAAAGCGCTTCCAGAGGGGAGTCTAATGAGGGCAAACATTTGATGGTAGCAGCTTCCCTGCGGGAGATAGTCTCTTTTCAAAAATCGCATTATTTGGCGAAAGTAAGTTACAATTCAATACCCTATCCTAAAGCTTGCTGTTAGGAGGGAATCCGCAGCTTGCAGTGAAAGCGCTTCCAGAGGGGAGTCTAAGGAGGGCAAACATTTGATGGTAGCAGCTTCCCTGCGGGAGATACTCTCTTTGCCAAAATCGCATTATTAGGCGAAAGTAAGTTACAATTCAGTACCCTATCCTAAAGCTTGCTGTTAGGAAGGAATCTGCAGCTTGCAGTGAAAGCGCTTCCAGAGGGGAGTCTAATGAGGGCAAACATTTGATGGTAGCAGCTTCCCTGCGGGAGATAGTCTATTTGCCAAAATCGCATTGTTAGGCGAAAGTAAGTTACAATTCAGTACCCTATCCTAAAGCTTGCTGTTAGGAGGGAATCTGCAACTTGCAGTGAAAGCGCTTCCAGAGGGGACTCTAATGAGGGCAAACATTTGGTGGCAGCAGCTTCCCTGCGAGTTATAGTCTCTTTGCCAATATCGCATTATTAGGCGAAAGTAAGTTACAATTCAGTACCCTATCCTAAAGCTTGCTGTTAGGAGGGAATCTGCAGCTTGCAGTGAAAGCGCTTCCAGAGGGGAGTCTAATGAGGGCAAACATTTTATGGTAGCAGCTTCCCTGCGGGAGATATTCTCTTTGCCAAAATCGCCTTATTAGCCGCAGTTAAGTTACAATTCAGTACCCTATCCTAAAGCTTGCTGTTAGGAGGGAATCTGCAGCTTGCAGTGAAAGCGCTTCCAGAGGGGAGTCTAATGAGGGCAAACATTTGATGGTAGCAGCTTCCCTGCGGGAGATATTCTCTTTGCCAAAATCGCATTATTAGGCGAAAGTAAGATACAATTCAGTACCCTATCCTAAAGCTTGCTGTTAGGAGGGAATCTGCAGCTTGCAGTGAAAGCGCTTCCAGAGGGGAGTCTAATGAGGGCAAAGATTTGATGGTAGCAGCTTCCCTGCGGGAGATACTCTCTTTGCCAAAATCGCATTATTAGGCGAAAGTAAGATACAATTCAGTACCCTATCCTAAAGCTTGCTGTTAGGAGGGAATCTGCAGCTTGCAGTGAAACCGCTTCCAGAGGGGAGTCTAATGAGGGCAAACACTTGATGGTAGCAGCTTCCCTGCGGGAGATAGTCTCTTTTCCAAAATCGCATTATTAGGCGAAAGTAAGTTACAATTCAGTACCCTATCCTAAAGCTTGCTGTTAGGAGGGAATCTGCAGCTTGCAGTGAAAGCGCTTCCAGAGGGGAGTCTAATGAGGGCAAACATTTGGTGGCAGCAGCTTCCCTGCGGGAGATAGTCTCTTTGCCAAAATCGCCTTATGAGCCGCAGTTAAGTTACAATTCAGTACACTATCCTAAAGCTTGCTGTTAGGAGGGAATCTGCAGCTTGCAGTGAAAGCGCTTCCAGAGGGGAGTCTAATGAGGGCAAACATTTGATGGTAGCAGCTTCCCTGCGGGAGATACTCTCTTTGACAAAATCGCATTATTAGGCGAAAGTAAGTTACAATTCAGTACACTATCCTAAAGCTTGCTGTTAGGAAGGAATCTGCAGCTTGCAGTGAAAGCGCTTCCAGAGGGGAGTCTAATGAGGGCAAAAATTTGAAGGTAGCAGCTTCCCTGCGGGAGATAGTCTCTTTGCCAAAATCGCATTATTAGGCGAAAGTAAGATACAATTCAGGACCCTATCCTAAAGCTTGCTGTTAGGAGGGAATCTGCAGCTTGCAGTGAAAGCGCTTCCAGAGGGGAGTCTAATGAGGGCAAACATTTGATGGTAGCAGCTTCCCTGCGGGAGATAGTCTCTTTTCCAAAATCGCATTATTAGGCGAAAGTAAGTTACAATTCAGTACACTATCCTAAAGCTTGCTGTTAGGAGGTAATCTGCAGCTTGAAGTGAATGCGCTTCCAGAGGGTAGTCTAACGAGGGCAAACATTTGATGGTAGCAGCCTTCCTGCGGGAGATACTCTCTTTGCCAAAATCGCCTTATAAGCCGCAGTTAAGTTACAATTCAGTACCCTATCCTAAAGCCTGCTGTTAGGAGGGAATCTGCAGCTTGCAGTGAAAGCGCTTCCAGAGGGGAGTCTAATGAGGGCAAAGATTTGATGGTAGCAGCTTCCCTGCGGGAGATAGTCTCTTTGCCAAAATCGCATTATTAGGCGAAAGTAAGATACAATTCAGTACCCTATCCTAAAGCTTGCTGTTAGGAAGGAATCTGCAGCTTGCAGTGAAAGCAATTCCAGAGGGGAGTCTAATGAGGGCAAACATTTGATGGTAGCAGCTTCCCTGCGGGAGATACTCTCTTTGCCAAAATCGCACTAATAGGCGAAAGTAAGTTACAATTCAGTACCCTATCCTAAAGCTTGCTGTTAGGAAGGAATCTGCAGCTTGCAGTGAAAGCGCTTCCAGAGGGGAGTCTAATGAGGGCAAACATTTGATGGTAGCAGCTTCCCTGCGGGAGATAATCTCTTTGCCAAAATCTCATTACTAGGCGAAAGTAAGTTACAATTCAGTACCCTATCCTAAAGCTTGCTGTTAGGAGGGCATCTGCAGCTTGCAGTGAAAGCGCTTCCAGAGGGGAGTCTAATGAGGGCAAACATTTGATGGTAGCAGCTTCCCTGCGGGAGATACTCTCTTTGCAAAAATCGCATTATTAGGCGAAAGTAAGTTACAATTCAGCACCCTATCCTAAAGCTTGCTGTTAGGAGGGAATCTGCAGCTTGCAGTGAAAGCGCTTCCACAGGGTAGTCTAATGAGGGCAAACATTTGATGGTAGCAGCTTCCCTGCGGGAGATACTCTCTTTGCCAAAATCGCATTATTAGGCGAAAGTAAGTTACAATTCAGTACCCTATCCTAAAGCTTGCTGTTAGGAGGGAATCTGCAGCTTGAAGTGAATGCGCTTCCAGATGGTAGTCTAACGAGGGCAAACATTTGATGGTAGCAGCTTCCCTGCGGGAGATAGTCTATTTGCCAAAATCGCATTGTTAGGCGAAAGTAAGTTACAATTCAGTACCCTATCCTAAAGCTTGCTGTTAGGAGGGAATCTGCAGCTTGCAGTGAAAGCGCTTCCAGAGGGGACTCTAATGAGGGCAAACATTTGGTGGCAGCAGCTTCCCTGCGAGTTATAGTCTCTTTGCCAAAATCGCATTATTAGGCGAAAGTAAGTTACAATTCAGTACCCTATCCTAAAGCTTGCTGTTAGGAGGGAATCTGCAGCTTGCAGTGAAAGTGCTTCCAGAGGGGAGTCTAATGAGGGCAAACATTTTATGGTAGCAGCTTCCCTGCGGGAGATATTTTCTTTGCCAAAATCGCCTTATTAGCCGCAGTTAAGTTACAATTCAGTACCCTATCCTAAAGCTTGCTGTTAGGAGGGAATCTGCAGCTTGCAGTGAAAGCGCTTCCAGAGGGGAGTCTAATGAGGGCAAACATTTGATGGTAGCAGCTTCCCTGCGGGAGATACTCTCTTTGCCAAAATCGCATTACTAGGCGAAAGTAAGATACAATTCAGTACCCTATCCTAAAGCTTGCTGTTAGGAGGGAATCTGCAGCTTGCAGTGAAAGCACTTCCAGAGGGGAGTCTAATGAGGGCAAACATTTGATGGTAGCAGCTTCCCTGCGGGAGATATTTTCTTTGCCAAAATCGCCTTATTAGCCGCAGTTAAGTTACAATTCAGTACCCTATCCTAAAGCTTGCTGTTAGGAGGGAATCTGCAGCTTGCAGTGAAAGCGCTTCCAGAGGGGAGTCTAATGAGGGCAAACATTTGATGGTAGCAGCTTCCCTGCGGGAGATACTCTCTTTGCCAAAATCGCATTACTTGGCGAAAGTAAGATACAATTCAGTACCCTATCCTAAAGCTTGCTGTTAGGAGGGAATCTACAGCTTGCAGTGAAAGCGCTTCCAGAGGGGAGTCTAATGAGGGCAAACATTTGATGGTAGCAGCTTCCCTGCGGGAGATATTTTCTTTGCCAAAATCGCCTTATTAGCCGCAGTTAAGTTACAATTCAGTACCCTATCCTAAAGCTTGCTGTTAGGAGGGAATCTGCAGCTTGCAGTGAAAGCGCTTCCAGAGGGGAGTCTAATGAGGGCAAACATTTGATGGTAGCAGCTTCCCTGCGGGAGATACTCTCTTTGCCAAAATCGCATTACTTGGCGAAAGTAAGATACAATTCAGTACACTATCCTAAAGCTTGCTGTTAGGAGGGAATCTACAGCTTGCAGTGAAAGCGCTTCCAGAGGGGAGTCTAATGAGGGCAAACATTTGATGGTAGCAGCTTCCCTGCGGGAGATATTCTCTTTGCCAAAATCGCCTTATTAGCCGCAGTTAAGTTACAATTCATTACACTATCCTAAAGCTTGCTGTTAGGAGGGAATCTGCAGCTTGCAGTGAAAGCGCTTCTAGAGGGGAGTCTAATGAGGGCAAACATTTGATGGTAGCAGCTTCCCTGCGGGAGATACTCTCTTTGCAAAAATCGCATTATTAGGCGAAAGTAAGTTACAATTCAGCACCCTATCCTAAAGCTTGCTGTTAGGAAGGAATCTGCAGCTTGCAGTGAAAGCAATTCCAGAGGGGAGTCTAATGAGGGCAAACATTTGATGGTAGCAGCTTCCCTGCGGGAGATACTCTCTTTGCCAAAATCGCACTAATAGGCGAAAGTAAGTTACAATTCAGTACCCTATCCTAAAGCTTGCTGTTAGTAAGGAATCTGCAGCTTGCAGTGAAAGCGCTTCCAGAGGGGAGTCTAATGAGGGCAAACATTTGATGGTAGCAGCTTCCCTGCGGGAGATAATCTCTTTGCCAAAATCTCATTACTAGGCGAAAGTAAGTTACAATTCAGTACCCTATCCTAAAGCTTGCTGTTAGGAGGGCATCTGCAGCTTGCAGTGAAAGCGCTTCCAGAGGGGAGTCTAATGAGGGCAAACATTTGATGGTAGCAGCTTCCCTGCGGGAGATACTCTCTTTGCAAAAATCGCATTATTAGGCGAAAGTAAGTTACAATTCAGCACCCTATCCTAAAGCTTGCTGTTAGGAGGGAATCTGCAGCTTGCAGTGAAAGCGCTTCCACAGGGTAGTCTAATGAGGGCAAACATTTGATGGTAGCAGCTTCCCTGCGGGAGATACTCTCTTTGCCAAAATCGCATTATTAGGCGAAAGTAAGTTACAATTCAGTACCCTATCCTAAAGCTTGCTGTTAGGAGGGAATCTGCAGCTTGAAGTGAATGCGCTTCCAGATGGTAGTCTAACGAGGGCAAACATTTGATGGTAGCAGCTTCCCTGCGGGAGATAGTCTATTTGCCAAAATCGCATTGTTAGGCGAAAGTAAGTTACAATTCAGTACCCTATCCTAAAGCTTGCTGTTAGGAGGGAATCTACAGCTTGCAGTGAAAGCGCTTCCAGAGGGGACTCTAATGAGGGCAAACATTTGATGGTAGCAGCTTCCCTGCGGGAGATATTTTCTTTGCCAAAATCGCATTACTAGGCGAAAGTAAGATACAATTCAGTACCCTATCCTAAAGCTTGCTGTTAGGAGGGAATCTGCAGCTTGCAGTGAAAGCGCTTCCAGAGGGGAGTCTAATGAGGGCAAACATTTGATGGTAGCAGCTTCCCTGCGGGAGATACTCTCTTTGCCAAAATCGCATTACTAGGCGAAAGTAAGATACAATTCAGTACCCTATCCTAAAGCTTGCTGTTAGGAGGGAATCTGCAGCTTGCAGTGAAAGCGCTTCCAGAGGGGAGTCTAATGAGGGCAAACATTTGATGGTAGCAGCTTCCCTGCGGGAGATATTTTCTTTGCCAAAATCGCCTTATTAGCCGCAGTTAAGTTACAATTCAGTACCCTATCCTAAAGCTTGCTGTTAGGAGGGAATCTGCAGCTTGCAGTGAAAGCGCTTCCAGAGGGGAGTCTAATGAGGGCAAACATTTGATGGTAGCAGCTTCCCTGCGGGAGATACTCTCTTTGCCAAAATCGCATTACTTGGCGAAAGTAAGATACAATTCAGTACACTATCCTAAAGCTTGCTGTTAGGAGGGAATCTACAGCTTGCAGTGAAAGCGCTTCCAGAGGGGAGTCTAATGAGGGCAAACATTTGATGGTAGCAGCTTCCCTGCGGGAGATATTTTCTTTGCCAAAATCGCCTTATTAGCCGCAGTTAAGTTACAATTCAGTACCCTATCCTAAAGCTTGCTGTTAGGAGGGAATCTGCAGCTTGCAGTGAAAGCGCTTCCAGAGGGGAGTCTAATGAGGGCAAACATTTGATGGTAGCAGCTTCCCTGCGGGAGATACTCTCTTTGCCAAAATCGCATTACTAGGCGAAAGTAAGATACAATTCAGTACCCTATCCTAAAGCTTGCTGTTAGGAGGGAATCTACAGCTTGCAGTGAAAGCGCTTCCAGAGGGGAGTCTAATGAGGGCAAACATTTGATGGTAGCAGCTTCCCTGCGGGAGATATTTTCTTTGCCAAAATCGCCTTATTAGCCGCAGTTAAGTTACAATTCAGTACCCTATCCTAAAGCTTGCTGTTAGGAGGGAATCTGCAGCTTGCAGTGAAAGCGCTTCCAGAGGGGAGTCTAATGAGGGCAAACATTTGATGGTAGCAGCTTCCCTGCGGGAGATACTCTCTTTGCCAAAATCGCATTACTTGGCGAAAGTAAGATACAATTCAGTACCCTATCCTAAAGCTTGCTGTTAGGAGGGAATCTACAGCTTGCAGTGAAAGCGCTTCCAGAGGGGAGTCTAATGAGGGCAAACATTTGATGGTAGCAGCTTCCCTGCGGGAGATATTCTCTTTGCCAAAATCGCCTTATTAGCCGCAGTTAAGTTACAATTCATTACACTATCCTAAAGCTTGCTGTTAGGAGGGAATCTGCAGCTTGCAGTGAAAGCGCTTCTAGAGGGGAGTCTAATGAGGGCAAACATTTGATGGTAGCAGCTTCCCTGCGGGAGATACTCTCTTTGCAAAAATCGCATTATTAGGCGAAAGTAAGTTACAATTCAGCACCCTATCCTAAAGCTTGCTGTTAGGCAGGAATCTGCAGCTTGCAGTGAAAGCAATTCCAGAGGGGAGTCTAATGAGGGCAAACATTTGATGGTAGCAGCTTCCCTGCGGGAGATACTCTCTTTGCCAAAATCGCACTAATAGGCGAAAGTAAGTTACAATTCAGTACCCTATCCTAAAGCTTGCTGTTAGTAAGGAATCTGCAGCTTGCAGTGAAAGCGCTTCCAGAGGGGAGTCTAATGAGGGCAAACATTTGATGGTAGCAGCTTCCCTGCGGGAGATAATCTCTTTGCCAAAATCTCATTACAAGGCGAAAGTAAGTTACAATTCAGTACCCTATCCTAAAGCTTGCTGTTAGGAGGGCATCTGCAGCTTGCAGTGAAAGCGCTTCCAGAGGGGAGTCTAATGAGGGCAAACATTTGATGGTAGCAGCTTCCCTGCGGGAGATACTCTCTTTGCAAAAATCGCATTATTAGGCGAAAGTAAGTTACAATTCAGCACCCTATCCTAAAGCTTGCTGTTAGGAGGGAATCTGCAGCTTGCAGTGAAAGCGCTTCCACAGGGTAGTCTAATGAGGGCAAACATTTGATGGTAGCAGCTTCCCTGCGGGAGATACTCTCTTTGCCAAAATCGCATTATTAGGCGAAAGTAAGTTACAATTCAGTACCCTATCCTAAAGCTTGCTGTTAGGAGGGAATCTGCAGCTTGAAGTGAATGCGCTTCCAGATGGTAGTCTAACGAGGGCAAACATTTGATGGTAGCAGCTTCCCTGCGGGAGATAGTCTATTTGCCAAAATCGCATTGTTAGGCGAAAGTAAGTTACAATTCAGTACCCTATCCTAAAGCTTGCTGTTAGGAGGGAATCTGCAGCTTGCAGTGAAAGCGCTTCCAGAGGGGACTCTAATGAGGGCAAACATTTGGTGGCAGCAGCTTCCCTGCGAGTTATAGTCTCTTTGCCAAAATCGCATTATTAGGCGAAAGTAAGTTACAATTCAGTACCCTATCCTAAAGCTTGCTGTTAGGAGGGAATCTGCAGCTTGCAGTGAAAGTGCTTCCAGAGGGGAGTCTAATGAGGGCAAACATTTTATGGTAGCAGCTTCCCTGCGGGAGATATTCTCTTTCCCAAAATCGCCTTATTAGCCGCAGTTAAGTTACAATTCAGTACCCTATCCTAAAGCTTGCTGTTAGGAGGGAATCTGCAGCTTGCAGTGAAAGCGCTTCCAGAGGGGAGTCTAATGAGGGCAAACATTTGATGGTAGCAGCTTCCCTGCGGGAGATATTTTCTTTGCCAAAATCGCCTTATTAGCCGCAGTTAAGTTACAATTCAGTACCCTATCCTAAAGCTTGCTGTTAGGAGGGAATCTACAGCTTGCAGTGAAAGCGCTTCCAGAGGGGAGTCTAATGAGGGCAAACATTTGATGGTAGCAGCTTCCCTGCGGGAGATATTCTCTTTGCCAAAATCGCATTATTAGCCGCAGTTAAGTTACAATTCATTACCCTATCCTAAAGCTTGCTGTTAGGAGGGAATCTGCAGCTTGCAGTGAAAGCGCTTCTAGAGGGGAGTCTAATGAGGGGAAACATTTGATGGTAGCAGCTTCCCTGCGGGAGATACTCTCTTTGCAAAAATCGCATTATTAGGCGAAAGTAAGTTACAATTCAGCACCCTATCCTAAAGCTTGCTGTTAGGAGGGAATCTGCAGCTTGCAGTGAAAGCGCTTCCACAGGGTAGTCTAATGAGGGCAAACATTTGATGGTAGCAGCTTCCCTGCGGGAGATACTCTCTTTGCCAAAATCGCATTATTAGGCGAAAGTAAGTTACAATTCAGTACCCTATCCTAAAGCTTGCTGTTAGGAGGGAATCTGCAGCTTGAAGTGAATGCGCTTCCAGATGGTAGTCTAACGAGGGCAAACATTTGATGGTAGCAGCTTCCCTGCGGGAGATACTCTCTTTGCCATAATCGCCTTATAAGCCGCAGTTAAGTTACAATTCAGTACACTATCCTAAAGCTTGCTGTTAGGAGGGAATCTGCAGCTTGCAGTGAAAGCGCTTCCAGAGGGGAGTCTAATGAGGGCAAACATTTGATGGTAGCAGCTTCCCTGCGGGAGATACTCTCTTTGCCAAAATCGCATTACTAGGCGAAAGTAAGATACAATTCAGTACCCTATCCTAAAGCTTGCTGTTAGGAGGGAATCTACAGCTTGCAGTGAAAGCGCTTCCAGAGGGGAGTCTAATGAGGGCAAACATTTGATGGTAGCAGCTTCCCTGCGGGAGATATTCTCTTTGCCAAAATCGCCTTATTAGCCGCAGTTAAGTTACAATTCATTACCCTATCCTAAAGCTTGCTGTTAGGAGGGAATCTGCAGCTTGCAGTGAAAGCGCTTCCAGAGGGGAGTCTAATGAGGGCAAACATTTGATGGTAGCAGCTTCCCTGCGGGAGATACTCTCTTTGCCAAAATCGCATTATTAGGCGAAAGTAAGTTACAATTCAGTACCCTATCCTAAAGCTTGCTGTTAGGAGGGAATCTGCAGCTTGCAGTGAAAGCGCTTCCAGAGGGGAGTCTAATGAGGGCAAAGATTTGATGGTAGCAGCTTCCCTGCGGGAGATACTCTCTTTGCCAAAATCGCATTACTAGGCGAAAGTAAGATACAATTCAGTACCCTATCCTAAAGCTTGCTGTTAGGAGGGAATCTGCAGCTTGCAGTGAAAGCGCTTCCAGAGGGGAGTCTAATGAGGGCAAACATTTGATGGTAGCAGCTTCCCTGCGGGAGATAGTCTCTTTTCCAAAATCGCATTATTAGGCGAAAGTAAGTTACAATTCAATACCCTATCCTAAAGCTTGCTGTTAGGAGGGAATCTGCAGCTTGCAGTGAAAGCGCTTCCAGAGGGGAGTCTAAGGAGGGCAAACATTTGATGGTAGCAGCTTCCCTGCGGGAGATACTCTCTTTGCCAAAATCGCATTGTTAGGCGAAAGTAAGTTACAATTCAGTACCCTATCCTAAAGCTTGCTGTTAGGAGGGAATCTGCAGCTTGCAGTGAAAGCGCTTCCAGAGGGGAGTCTAATGAGGGCAAACATTTGATGGTAGCAGCTTCCCTGCGGGAGATACTCTCTTTGCCAAAATCGCATTGTTAGGCGAAAGTAAGTTACAATTCAGTACCCTATCCTAAAGCTTGCTGTTAGGAGGGAATCTGCAGCTTGCAGTGAAAGCGCTTCCAGAGGGGACTCTAATGAGGGCAAACATTTGGTGGCAGCAGCTTCCCTGCGAGTTATAGTCTCTTTGCCAAAATCGCATTATTAGGCGAAAGTAAGTTACAATTCAGTACCCTATCCTAAAGCTTGCTGTTAGGAGGGAATCTGCAGCTTGCAGTGAAAGTGCTTCCAGAGGGGAGTCTAATGAGGGCAAACATTTTATGGTAGCAGCTTCCCTGCGGGAGATATTTTCTTTGCCAAAATCGCCTTATTAGCCGCAGTTAAGTTACAATTCAGTACCCTATCCTAAAGCTTGCTGTTAGGAGGGAATCTGCAGCTTGCAGTGAAAGCGCTTCCAGAGGGGAGTCTAATGAGGGCAAACATTTGATGGTAGCAGCTTCCCTGCGGGAGATACTCTCTTTGCCAAAATCGCATTACTTGGCGAAAGTAAGATACAATTCAGTACCCTATCCTAAAGCTTGCTGTTAGGAGGGAATCTACAGCTTGCAGTGAAAGCGCTTCCAGAGGGGAGTCTAATGAGGGCAAACATTTGATGGTAGCAGCTTCCCTGCGGGAGATATTCTCTTTGCCAAAATCGCCTTATTAGCCGCAGTTAAGTTACAATTCATTACCCTATCCTAAAGCTTGCTGTTAGGAGGGAATCTGCAGCTTGCAGTGAAAGCGCTTCTAGAGGGGAGTCTAATGAGGGCAAACATTTGATGGTAGCAGCTTCCCTGCGGGAGATACTCTCTTTGCCAAAATCGCATTATTAGGCGAAAGTAAGTTACAATTCAGGACCCTATCCTAAAGCTTGCTGTTAGGAGGGAATCTGCAGCTTGCAGTGAAAGCGCTTCCACAGGGTAGTCTAATGAGGGCAAACATTTGATGGTAGCAGCTTCCCTGCGGGAGATATTCTCTTTGCCAAAATCGCATTATTAGGCGAAAGTAAGTTACAATTCAGTACCCTATCCTAAAGCTTGCTGTTAGGAGGGAATCTGCAGCTTGAAGTGAATGCGCTTCCAGATGGTAGTCTAACGAGGGCAAACATTTGATGGTAGCAGCTTCCCTGCGGGAGATACTCTCTTTGCTAAAATCGCCTTATTAGCCGCAGTTAAGTTACAATTCATTACCCTATCCTAAAGCTTGCTGTTAGGAGGGAATCTGCAGCTTGCAGTGAAAGCGCTTCTAGAGGGGAGTCTAATGAGGGCAAACATTTGATGGTAGCAGCTTCCCTGCGGGAGATACTCTCTTTGCCAAAATCGCATTATTAGGCGAAAGTAAGTTACAATTCAGTACCCTATCCTAAAGCTTGCTGTTAGGAGGGAATCTGCAGCTTGCAGTGAAAGCGCTTCCAGAGGGGAGTCTAATGAGGGCAAAGATTTGATGGTAGCAGCTTCCCTGCGGGAGATAGTCTCTTTGCCAAAATCGCATTACTAGGCGAAAGTAAGATACAATTCAGTACCCTATCCTAAAGCTTGCTGTTAGGAGGGAATCTGCAGCTTGCAGTGAAAGCGCTTCCAGAGGGGAGTCTAATGAGGGCAAACATTTGATGGTAGCAGCTTCCCTGCGGGAGATAGTCTCTTTTCCAAAATCGCATTATTAGGCGAAAGTAAGTTACAATTCAATACCCTATCCTAAAGCTTGCTGTTAGGAGGGAATCTGCAGCTTGCAGTGAAAGCGCTTCCAGAGGGGAGTCTAATGAGGGCAAACATTTGATGGTAGCAGCTTCCCTGCGGGAGATACTCTCTTTGCCAAAATCGCATTATAAGGCGAAAGTAAGTTACAATTCAGTACCCTATCCTAAAGCTTGCTGTTAGGAAGGAATCTGCAGCTTGCAGTGAAGGCGCTTCCAGAGGGGAGTCTAATGAGGGCAAACATTTGATGGTAGCAGCTTCCTTGCGGGAGATAGTCTATTTGCCAAAATCGCATTGTTAGGCGAAAGTAAGTTACAATTCAGTACCCTATCCTAAAGCTTGCTGTTAGGAGGGAATCTGCAGCTTGCAGTGAAAGCGCTTCCAGAGGGGACTCTAATGAGGGCAAACATTTGGTGGCAGCAGCTTCCCTGCGAGTTATAGTCTCTTTGCCAAAATCGCATTATTAGGCGAAAGTAAGTTACAATTCAGTACCCTATCCTAAAGCTTGCTGTTAGGAGGGAATCTGCAGCTTGCAGTGAAAGTGCTTCCAGAGGGGAGTCTAATGAGGGCAAACATTTTATGGTAGCAGCTTCCCTGCGGGAGATATTTTCTTTGCCAAAATCGCCTTATTAGCCGCAGTTAAGTTACAATTCAGTACCCTATCCTAAAGCTTGCTGTTAGGAGGGAATCTGCAGCTTGCAGTGAAAGCGCTTCCAGAGGGGAGTCTAATGAGGGCAAACATTTGATGGTAGCAGCTTCCCTGCGGGAGATACTCTCTTTGCCAAAATCGCATTACTAGGCGAAAGTAAGATACAATTCAGTACCCTATCCTAAAGCTTGCTGTTAGGAGGGAATCTACAGCTTGCAGTGAAAGCGCTTCCAGAGGGGAGTCTAATGAGGGCAAACATTTGATGGTAGCAGCTTCCCTGCGGGAGATATTCTCTTTGCCAAAATCGCCTTATTAGCCGCAGTTAAGTTACAATTCATTACCCTATCCTAAAGCTTGCTGTTAGGAGGGAATCTGCAGCTTGCAGTGAAAGCGCTTCTAGAGGGGAGTCTAATGAGGGCAAACATTTGATGGTAGCAGCTTCCCTGCGGGAGATACTCTCTTTGCCAAAATCGCATTATTAGGCGAAAGTAAGTTACAATTCAGTACCCTATCCTAAAGCTTGCTGTTAGGAGGGAATCTGCAGCTTGCAGTGAAAGCGCTTCCAGAGGGGAGTCTAATGAGGGCAAACATTTGATGGTAGCAGCTTCCCTGCGGGAGATAGTCTCTTTTCCAAAATCGCATTATTAGGCGAAAGTAAGTTACAATTCAATACCCTATCCTAAAGCTTGCTGTTAGGAGGGAATCTGCAGCTTGCAGTGAAAGCGCTTCCAGAGGGGAGTCTAACGAGGGCAAACATTTGTTGGTAGCAGCTTCCCTGCGGGAGATACTCTCTTTGCCAAAATCGCATTATTAGGCGAAAGTAAGTTACAATTCAGTACCCTATCCTAAAGCTTGCTGTTAGGAAGGAATCTGCAGCTTGCAGTGAAAGCGCTTCCAGAGGGGAGTCTAATGAGGGCAAACATTTGATGGTAGCAGCTTCCCTGCGGGAGATAGTCTATTTGCCAAAATCGCATTGTTAGGCGAAAGTAAGTTACAATTCAGTACCCTATCCTAAAGTTTGCTGTTAGGAGGGAATCTGCAGCTTGCAGTGAAAGCGCTTCCAGAGGGGACTCTAATGAGGGCAAACATTTGGTGGCAGCAGCTTCCCTGCGAGTTATAGTCTCTTTGCCAAAATCGCATTATTAGGCGAAAGTAAGTTACAATTCAGTACCCTATCCTAAAGCTTGCTGTTAGGAGGGAATCTGCAGCTTGCAGTGAAAGCGCTTCCAGAGGGGAGTCTAATGAGGGCAAACATTTTATGGTAGCAGCTTCCCTGCGGGAGATATTTTCTTTGCCAAAATCGCCTTATTAGCCGCAGTTAAGTTACAATTCAGTACCCTATCCTAAAGCTTGCTGTTAGGAGGGAATCTGCAGCTTGCAGTGAAAGCGCTTCCAGAGGGGAGTCTAATGAGGGCAAACATTTAATGGTAGCAGCTTCCCTGCGGGAGATATTCTCTTTGCCAAAATCGCATTATTAGGCGAAAGTAAGATACAATTCAGTACCCTATCCTAAAGCTTGCTGTTAGGAGGGAATCTGCAGCTTGCAGTGAAAGCGCTTCCAGAGGGGAGTCTAATGAGGGCAAAGATTTGATGGTAGCAGCTTCCCTGCGGGAGATAGTCTATTTGCCAAAATCGCATTATTAGGCGAAAGTAAGATGCAATTCAGTACCCTATCCTAAAGCTTGCTGTTAGGAGGGAATCTGCAGCTTGCAGTGAAAGCGCTTCCAGAGGGGAGTCTAATGAGGGCAAACACTTGATGGTAGCAGCTTCCCTGCGGGAGATAGTCTCTTTTCCAAAATCGCATTATTATGCGAAAGTAAGTTACAATTCAGTACCCTATCCTAAAGCTTGCTGTTAGGAGGGAATCTGCAGCTTGCAGTGAAAGCGCTTCCAGAGGGGAGTCTAATGAGGGCAAAAATTTGAAGGTAGCAGCTTCCCTGCGGGAGATAGTCTCTTTGCCAAAATCGCCTCATGAGCCGCAGTTAAGTTACAATTCAGTACACTATGCTAAAGCTTGCTGTTAGGAGGGAATCTGCAGCTTGCAGTGAAAGCGCTTCCAGAGGGGAGTCTAACGAGGGCAAACATTTGATGGTAGCAGCTTCCCTGCGGGAGATACTCTCTTTGACAAAATCGCATTATTAGGCGAAAGTAAGTTACAATTCAGTACCCTATCCTAAAGCTTGCTGTTAGGAAGGAATCTGCAGCTTGCAGTGAAAGCGCTTCCAGAGGGGAGTCTAATGAGGGCAAAAATTTGAAGGTAGCAGCTTCCCTGCGGGAGATAGTCTCTTTGCCAAAATCGCATTATTAGGCGAAAGTAAGATACAATTCAGGACCCTATCCTAAAGCTTGCTGTTAGGAGGGAATCTGCAGCTTGCAGTGAAAGCGCTTCCAGAGGGGAGTCTAATGAGGGCAAACATTTGATGGTAGCAGCTTCCCTGCGGGAGATAGTCTCTTTTCCAAAATCGCATTATTAGGCGAAAGTAAGTTACAATTCAGTACCCTATCCTAAAGCTTGCTGTTAGGAGGTAATCTGCAGCTTGAAGTGAATGCGCTTCCAGAGGGTAGTCTAACGAGGGCAAACATTTGATGGTAGCAGCTTCCCTGCGGGAGATAATCTCTTTGCCAAAATCGCCTTATAAGCCGCAGTTAAGTTACAATTCAGTACACTATCCTAAAGCTTGCTGTTAGGAGGGAATCTGCAGCTTGCAGTGAAAGCGCTTCCAGAGGGGAGTCTAATGAGGGCAAAGATTTGATGGTAGCAGCTTCCCTGCGGGAGATACTCTCTTTGCCAAAATCGCACTAATAGGCGAAAGTAAGTTACAATTCAGTACCCTATCCTAAAGCTTGCTGTTAGGAAGGAATCAGCAGCTTGCAGTGAAAGCGCTTCCAGAGGGGAGTCTAATGAGGGCAAACATTTGATGGTAGCAGCTTCCCTGCGGGAGATAATCTCTTTGCCAAAATCTCATTACTAGGCGAAAGTAAGTTACAATTCAGTACCCTATCCTAAAGCTTGCTGTTAGGAGGGCATCTGCAGCTTGCAGTGAAAGCGCTTCCAGAGGGGAGTCTAATGAGGGCAAACATTTGATGGTAGCAGCTTCCCTGCGGGAGATACTCTCTTTGCAAAAATCGCATTATTAGGCGAAAGTAAGTTACAATTCAGCACCCTATCCTAAAGCTTGCTGTTAGGAGGGAATCTGCAGCTTGCAGTGAAAGCGCTTCCACAGGGTAGTCTAATGAGGGCAAACATTTGATGGTAGCAGCTTCCCTGCGGGAGATACTCTCTTTGCCAAAATCGCATTATTAGGCGAAAGTAAGTTACAATTCAGTACCCTATCCTAAAGCTTGCTGTTAGGAGGGAATCTGCAGCTTGAAGTGAATGCGCTTCCAGATGGTAGTCTAACGAGGGCAAACATTTGATGGTAGCAGCTTCCCTGCGGGAGATACTCTCTTTGCCAAAATCGCCTTATAAGCCGCAGTTAAGTTACAATTCAGTACACTATCCTAAAGCTTGCTGTTAGGAGGGAATCTGCAGCTTGCAGTGAAAGCGCTTCCAGAGGGGAGTCTAATGAGGGCAAAGATTTGATGGTTGCAGCTTCCCTGCGGGAGATACTCTCTTTGCCAAAATCGCATTATTAGGCGAAAGTAAGTTACAATTCAGTACCCTATCCTAAAGCTTGCTGTTAGGAGGGAATCTGCAGCTTGCAGTGAAAGCGCTTCCAGAGGGGAGCCTAATGAGGGCAAACATTTGATGGTAGCAGCTTCCCTGCGGGAGATACTCTCTTTGCCAAAATCGCATTATTAGGCGAAAGTAAGTTACAATTCAGTACCCTATCCTAAAGCTTGCTGTTAGGAGGGAATCTGCAGCTTGCAGTGAAAGCGCTTCCAGAGGTGAGTCTAATGAGGGCAAATATTTGATGGTAGCAGCTTCCCTGCGGGAGATACTCTCTTTGCCAAAATCGCACTAATAGGCGAAAGTAAGTTACAATTCAGTACCTTATCCTAAAGCTTGCTGTTAGGAGGGAATCTGCAGCTTGCAGTGAAAGCGCTTCACGAGGGGAGTCTAATGAGGGCAAACATTTGATGGTAGCAGCTTCCCTGCGGGAGATACTCTCTTTGCCAAAATCGCATTATTAGGCGAAAGTAAGTTACAATTCAGTACCCTATCCTAAAGCTTGCTGTTAGGAGGGAATCTGCAGCTTGCAGTGAAAGCGCTTCCAGAGGGGAGTCTAACGAGGGCAAACATTTGATGGTAGCAGCTTCCCTGCGGGAGATACTCTCTTTGCCAAAATCGCATTACTAGGCGGAAGTAAGTTACAATTCAGTACCCTATCCTAAAGCTTGCTGTTAGGAAGGAATCTGCAGCTTGCAGTGAAAGCGCTTGCAGAGGGGAGTCTAATGAGGCCAAACATTTGATGGTAGCAGCTTCCCTGCGGGAGATAGTCTCTTTGCCAAAATCGCCTTATTAGCCGCATTTAAGATACAATTCAGTACCCTATCCTAAAGCTTGCTGTTAGTAGGGAATCTGCAGCTTGCAGTGAAAGCGCTTGTAGAGGGGAGTCTAATGAGGGCAAACGTTTGATGGTAACAGCTTCCCTGCGGGAGATAGTCTCTTTGCCAAAATCGCATTATTAGGCGAAAGTAAGTTACAATTCAGTACCCTTTCCTAAAGCTTGCTGTTAGGAGGGAATCTGCAGCTTGCAGTGAAAGCGCTTCCAGAGGGGAGTCTAATGAGGGCAAACATTTGATGGTAGCAGCTTCCCTGCGGGAGATACTCTCTTTGCCAAATTGGCATTATTATGCGAAAGTAAGTTACAATTCAGTACCCTATCCTAAAGCTTGCTGTTAGGAGGGAATCTACAGCTTGCAGTGAAAGCGCTTCCAGAGGGGAGTCTAATGAGGGCAAACATTTTATGGTAGCAGCTTCCCTGCGGGAGATATTCTCTTTGCCAAAATCGCATTATTAGGCGAAAGTAAGTTACAATTCAGTACCCTATCCTAAAGCTTGCTGTTAGGAGGGAATCTGCAGCTTGCAGTGAAAGCGCTTCCAGAGGGGAGTCTAATGAGGGCAAACATTTGGTGGCAGCAGCTTCCTGCGAGTTATAGTCTCTTTGCCAAAATCGCATTATTAGGCGAAAGTAAGATACAATTCAGTACCCTATCCTAAAGCTTGCTGTTAGGAGGGAATCTGCAGCTTGCAGTGAAAGCGCTTCCAGAGGGGAGTCTAACGAGGGCAAACATTTGATGGTAGCAGCTTCCCTGTGGGAGATACTCTCTTTGCCATAATCTCATTAGTAGGCGAAAGTAAGTTACAATTCAGTACCCTATCCTAAAGCTTGCTGTTAGGAGGGAATCTGCAGCTTGCAGTGAAAGCGCTTCCAGAGGGGAGTCTAATGAGGGCAAATATTTGATGGTAGCAGCTTCCCTGCGGGAGATATTCTCTTTGCCAAAATCGCATTATTAGGCGACAGAAAGTTACAATTCAGTACCCTATCCTAAAGCTTGCTGTTAGGAGGGAATCTGCAGCTTGCAGTGAAAACGCTTCCAGAGGGGAGTCTAATGAGGGCAAATGTTTGATGGTAAGAGCTTCCCTGCGGGAGACAGTCTCTTTGCAAAAATCGCATTATTAGGCGACAGAAAGACACAATTCAGTATCCTATCCAAAGGTTGCTGTTAGGAGGGAATCTGCAGCTTGCAGTGAAAGCGCTTCCAGAGGGGAGTCTAATGAGGGCAAACATATGGTGGCAGCAGCTTCCCTGCGAGTTATAGTCTCTTTGCCAAAATCGCATTATTAGGCGAAAGTAAGTTACAATTCAGTACCCTATCCTAAAGCTTGCTGTTAGGAGGGAATCTGCAGCTTGCAGTGAAATCGCTTCCAGAGGGGAGTCTAATGAGGGCAAACATTTGATGGTAGCAGCTTCCCTGCGGGAGATACTCTCTTTGCCAAAATCGCATTATTAGGCGAAAGTAAGTTACAATTCAGTACCCTATCCTAAAGCTTGCTGTTAGGAGGGAATCTACAGCTTGCAGTGAAAGCGCTTCCAGAGGGGAGTCTAATGAGGGCAAACATTTGATGGTAGCAGCTTCCCTGCGGGAGATACTCTCTTTGCCAAAATCGCACTAATAGGCGAAAGTAAGTTACAATTCAGTACCCTATCCTAATGCTTGCTGTTAGGAGGGAATCTGCAGCTTGCAGTGAAAGCGCTTCCAGAGGGGAGTCTAACGAGGGCAAATATTTGATGGTAGCAGCTTCCCTGCGGGAGATACTCTCTTTGCCAAAATCGCATTATTAGGCGAAAGTAAGTTACAATTCAGTACCCTATCCTAAAGCTTGCTGTTAGGAGGGAATCTGCAGCTTGCAGTGAAAGCGCTTCCAGAGGGGAGTCTAATGAGGGCAAACATTTGATGGTAGCAGCTTCCCTGCGGGAGATAGTCTCTTTGCCAAAATCGGCTTATTAGCCGCTGTTAAGTTACAATTCAGTACCCTATCCTAAAGATTGCTGTTAGGAGGGAATCTGCAGCTTGCAGTGAAAGCGCTTCCAGAGGGGAGTCTAATGAGGGCAAATATTTGATGGTAGCAGCATCCCTGCGGGAGATACTCTCTTTGCCAAAATCCCATTATTAGGCGAAAGTAAGTTACAATTCAGTACCCTATCCTAAAGCTTGCTGTTAGGAGGGAATCTGCAGCTTGCAGTGAAAGCGCTTCCAGAGGGGAGTCTAATGAGGGCAAACATTTGGTGGCAGCAGCTTCCCTGCGAGTTATAGTCTCTTTGCCAAAATCGCATTATTAGGCGAAAGTAAGTTACAATTCAGTACCCTATACTAAAGCTTGCTGTTAGGAAGGAATCTGCAGCTTGCAGTGAAAGCGCTTCCAGAGGGGAGTCTAATGAGGGCAAACATTTGATGGTAGCAGCTTCCCTGCGGGAGATACTCTCTTTGCCAAAATCGCATTATTAGCCTCAGTTAAGTTACAATTCAGTACCCTATCCTAAAGCTTGCTGTTAGGAAGGAATCTGCAGCTTGCAGTGAAAGCAATTCCAGAGGGGAGTCTAATGAGGGCAAACATTTGATGGTAGCAGCTTCCCTGCGGGAGATAGTCTCTTTGCCAAAATCGCCTTATTAGCCGCAGTTAAGTTACAATTCAGTACCCTATCCTAAAGCTTGCTGTTAGGAGGGAATCTGCAGCTTGCAGTGAAAGCGCTTCCAGAGGGGAGTCTAATGAGGGCAAACATTTGATGGTAGCAGCTTCCCTGCGGGAGATACTCTCTTTGCCAAAATCGCATTATTAGGCGAAAGTAAGATACAATTCAGTACCCTATCCTAAAGCTTGCTGTTAGGAAGAAATCTGCAGCTTGCAGTGAAAGCGCTTCCAGAGGGGAGTCTAACGAGGGCAAACATTTGGTGGGAGCAGCTTCCCTGCGGGAGATATTCTCTTTCCCAAAATCGCATTATTAGCCGCAGTTAAGTTACAATTCAGGACCCTATCCTAAAGCTTGCTGTTAGGAGGGAATCTGCAGCTTCCAGTGAAAGCGCTTCCAGAGGGGAGTCTAATGAGGGCAAACATTTGATGGTAGCAGCTTCCCTGCGGGAGATACTCTCTTTGCCAAAATCGCCTTATGAGCCGCAGTTAAGTTACAATTCAGTACCCTATCCTAAAGCTTGCTGTTAGGAGGGAATCTGCAGCTTGCAGTGAAAACGCTTCCAGAGGGGAGTCTAATGAGGGCAAACGTTTGATGGTAACAGCTTCCCTGCGGGAGACAGTCTCTTTGAAAAAATCGCATTATTAGGCGAAAGTAAGATACAATTCAGGACCCTATCCTAAAGCTTTCTGTTAGGAGGGAATCTGCAGCTTGCAGTGAAAGCGCTTCCAGAGGGGAGTCTAATGAGGGCAAACATTTGGTGGCAGCAGCTTCCCTGCGAGTTATAGTCTCTTTGCCAAAATCGCATTATTAGGCGAAAGTAAGTTACAATTCAGTACCCTATCCTAAAGCTTGCTGTTAGGAGGGAATCTGCAGCTTGCAGTGAAAGCGCTTCCAGAGGGGAGTCTAATGAGGGCAAAGATTTGATGGTAGCAGCTTCCCTGCGGGAGATACTCTCTTTGCCAAAATCGCATTATTAGGCGAAAGTAAGTTACAATTCAGTACCCTATCCTAAAGCTTGCTGTTAGGAGGGAATCTGCAGCTTGCAGTGAAAACGCTTCCAGAGGGGAGTCTAATGAGGGCAAATGTTTGATGGTAAGAGCTTCCCTGCGGGAGACAGTCTCTTTGCAAAAATCGCATTATTAGGCGACAGAAAGACACAATTCAGTATCCTATCCAAAGGTTGCTGTTAGGAGGGAATCTGCAGCTTGCAGTGAAAGCGCTTCCAGAGGGGAGTCTAATGAGGGCAAACATTTGATGGTAGCAGCTTCCCTGCGGGAGATAGTCTCTTTGCCAAAATCGGCTTATTAGCATCAGTGAAGTTACAATTCAGTACCCTATCCTAAAGCTTGCTGTTAGGAGGGAATCTGGAGCTTGCAGTGAAAGCGCTTCCAGAGGGGAGTCTAATGAGGGCAAACATTTGATGGTAGCAGCTTCCCTGCGGGAGATACTCTCTTTGCCAAAATCGAATTATTAGGCGAAAGTAAGTTACAATTCAGTACCCTATCCTAAAGCTTGCTGTTAGGAGGGAATCTGCAGCTTGCAGTGAAAGCGCTTCCAGAGGGGAGTCTAATGAGGGCAAACATTTGATGGTAGCAGCTTCCCTGCGGGAGATACTCTCTTTGCCAAAATCGCACTAATAGGCGAAAGTAAGTTACAATTCAGTACCCTATCCTAATGCTTGCTGTTAGGAGGGAATCTGCAGCTTGCAGTGAAAGCGCTTCCAGAGGGGAGTCTAACGAGGGCAAATATTTGATGGTAGCAGCTTCCCTGCGGGAGATACTCTCTTTGCCAAAATCGCATTATTAGGCGAAAGTAAGTTACAATTCAGTACCCTATCCTAAAGCTTGCTGTTAGGAAGGAATCTGCAGCTTGCAGTGAAAGCGCTTCCAGAGGGGAGTCTAATGAGGGCAAACATTTGATGGTAGCAGCTTCCCTGCGGGAGATAGTCTCTTTGCCAAAATCGGCTTATTAGCCGCTGTTAAGTTACAATTCAGTACCCTATCCTAAAGATTGCTGTTAGGAGGGAATCTGCAGCTTGCAGTGAAAGCGCTTCCAGAGGGGAGTCTAATGAGGGCAAATATTTGATGGTAGCAGCATCCCTGCGGGAGATACTCTCTTTGCCAAAATCCCATTATTAGGCGAAAGTAAGTTACAATTCAGTACCCTATCCTAAAGCTTGCTGTTAGGAGGGAATCTGCAGCTTGCAGTGAAAGCGCTTCCAGAGGGGAGTCTAATGAGGGCAAACATTTGGTGGCAGCAGCTTCCCTGCGAGTTATAGTCTCTTTGCCAAAATCGCATTATTAGGTGAAAGTAAGTTACAATTCAGTACCCTATACTAAAGCTTGCTGTTAGGAAGGAATCTGCAGCTTGCAGTGAAAGCGCTTCCAGAGGGGAGTCTAATGAGGGCAAACATTTGATGGTAGCAGCTTCCCTGCGGGAGATACTCTCTTTGCCAAAATCGCATTATTAGGCGAAAGTAAGTTACAATTCAGTACCCTATCCTAAAGCTTGCTGTTAGGAGGGAATCTGCAGCTTGCAGTGAAAGCGCTTCCAGAGGGGAGTCTAATGAGGGCAAACATTTGATGGTAGCAGCTTCCCTGCGGGAGATACTCTCTTTGCCAAAATCGCATTATTAGGCGAAAGTAAGATACAATTCAGTACCCTATCCTAAAGCTTGCTGTTAGGAAGAAATCTGCAGCTTGCAGTGAAAGCGCTTCCAGAGGGGAGTCTAACGAGGGCAAACATTTGGTGGGAGCAGCTTCCCTGCGGGAGATATTCTCTTTCCCAAAATCGCATTATTAGCCGCAGTTAAGTTACAATTCAGGACCCTATCCTAAAGCTTGCTGTTAGGAGGGAATCTGCAGCTTCCAGTGAAAGCGCTTCCAGAGGGGAGTCTAATGAGGGCAAACATTTGATGGTAGCAGCTTCCCTGCGGGAGATACTCTCTTTGCCAAAATCGCCTTATGAGCCGCAGTTAAGTTACAATTCAGTACCCTATCCTAAAGCTTGCTGTTAGGAGGGAATCTGCAGCTTGCAGTGAAAACGCTTCCAGAGGGGAGTCTAATGAGGGCAAACGTTTGATGGTAACAGCTTCCCTGCGGGAGACAGTCTCTTTGCAAAAATCGCATTATTAGGCGAAAGTAAGTTACAATTCAGGACCCTATCCTAAAGCTTGCTGTTAGGAGGGAATCTGCAGCTTGCAGTGAAAGCGCTTCCAGAGGGGAGTCTAATGAGGGCAAACATTTGGTGGCAGCAGCTTCCCTGCGAGTTATAGTCTCTTTGCCAAAATCGCATTATTAGGCGAAAGTAAGTTACAATTCAGTACCCTATCCTAAAGCTTGCTGTTAGGAGGGAATCTGCAGCTTGCAGTGAAAGCGCTTCCAGAGGGGAGTCTAATGAGGGCAAAGATTTGATGGTAGCAGCTTCCCTGCGGGAGATACTCTCTTTGCCAAAATCGCATTACTAGGCGAAAGTAAGTTACAATTCAGTACCCTATCCTAAAGCTTGCTGTTAGGAGGGAATCTGCAGCTTGCAGTGAAAGCGCTTCCAGAGGGGAGTCTAATGAGTGCAAAGATTTGATGGTAGCAGCTTCCCTGCGGGAGATACTCTCTTTGCTATAATCTCATTATTAGGCGAAAGTAAGTTACAATTCAGTACCCTATCCTAAAGCTTGCTGTTAAGAGGGAATCTGCAGCTTGCAGTGAAAGCGCTTCCAGAGGGGAGTCTAACGAGGGCAAATATTTGATGGTAGCAGCTTCCCTGCGGGAGATACTCTCTTTGACAAAATCGCATTATTAGACGAAAGTAAGTTACAATTCAGTACCCTATCCTAAAGCTTGCTGTTAGGAGGGAATCTGCCGCTTGCAGTGAAAGCGCTTCCAGAGGGGAGTCTAATGAGGGCAAACATTTGATGGTAGCAGCTTCCCTGCGGGAGATAGTCTCTTTGCCAAAATCGGCTTATTAGCATCAGTGAAGTTACAATTCAGTACCCTATCCTAAAGCTTGCTGTTAGGAGGGAATCTGGAGCTTGCAGTGAAAGCGCTTCCAGAGGGGAGTCTAATGAGGGCAAACTTTTGATGGTAACAGCTTCCGTGCGGGAGATACTCTCTTTGCCAAAATCGCATTATTAGGCGAAAGTAAGTTACAATTCAGTACCCTATCCTAAAGCTTGCTGTTAGGAGGGAATCTGCAGCTTGCAGTGAAAGCGCTTCCAGAGGGGAGTCTAATGAGGGCAAACATTTGATGGTAGCAGCTTCCCTGCGGGAGATACTCTCTTTGCCAAAATCGGCTTATTAGCCGCAGTGAAGATACAATTCAGTACCCTATCCTAAAGCTTGCTGTTAGGAGGGAATCTGCAGCTTGCAGTGAAAGCGCTTCCAGAGGGGAGTCTAATGAGGGCAAACTTTTGATGGTAGCAGCTTCCTTGCGGGAGATACTCTCTTTGCCAAAATCGCATTATTAGGCGAAAGTAAGTTACAATTCAGTACCCTATCCTAAAGCTTGCTGTTAGGAGGGAATCTGCAGCTTGCAGTGAAAGCGCTTCCAGAGGGGAGTCTAATGAGGGCAAACATTTGGTGGCAGCAGCTTCCCTGCGGGAGATACTCTCTTTGCCAAAATCGCATTATTAGGCGAAAGTAAGTTACAATTCAGTACCCTATCCTAAAGCTTGCTGTTAGGAGGGAATCTGCAGCTTGCAGTGAAAGCGCTTCCAGAGGGGAGTCTAATGAGGGCAAATATTTGATGGTAGCAGCTTCCCTGCGGGAGATACTCTCTTTGCCAAAATCGCAATAATAGGCGAAAGTAAGTTACAATTCAGTACCTTATCCTAAAGCTTGCTGTTAGGAGGGAATCTGCAGCTTGCAGTGAAAGCGCTTCCAGAGGGGAGTCTAATGAGGGCAAACATTTGATGGTAGCAGCTTCCCTGCGGGAGATACTCTCTTTGCCAAAATCGCATTATTAGGCGAAAGTAAGTTACAATTCAGTACCCTATCCTAAAGCTTGCTGTTAGGAGGGAATCTGCAGCTTGCAGTGAAAGCGCTTCCAGAGGGGAGTCTAATGAGGGCAAACATTTGATTGTAGCAGCTTCCCTGCGGGAGATACTCTCTTTGCCAAAATCGCATTATTAGGCGAAAGTAAGATACAATTCAGAACCCTCTCCTAAAGCTTGCTGTTAGAAAGGAATCTGCAGCTTGCAGTGAAAGCGCTTCCAGAGGGGAGTCTAATGAGGGCAAACATTTGATGGTAGCAGCTTCCCTGCGGGAGATAGTCTCTTTGCCATAATCGCCTTATTAGCCGCAGTTAAGATACAATTCAGTACCCTATCCTAAAGCTTGCTGTTAGGAGGGAATCTGCAGCTTGCAGTGAAAGCGCTTCCAGAGGGGAGTCTAATGAGGGCAAACGTTTGATGGTAGCAGCTTCCCTGCGGGAGATAGTCTCTTTTCCAAAATCGCATTATTAGGCGAAAGTAAGTTACAATTCAGTACCCTATCCTAAAGCTTGCTGTTAGGAGGGAATCTGCAGCTTGCAGTGAAAGCGCTTCCAGAGGGGAGTCTAATGAGGGCAAACATTTGATGGTAGCAGCTTCCGTGCGGGAGATAGTCTCTTTGCCAAAATCGCATTACTAGGCGAAAGTAAGATACAATTCAGTACCCTATCCTAAAGCTTGCTGTTAGGAAGAAATCTGCAGCTTGCAGTGAAAGCGCTTCCAGAGGGGAGTCTAACGAGGGCAAACATTTGGTGGGAGCAGCTTCCCTGCGGGAGATATTCTCTTTCCCAAAATCGCATTATTAGCCGCAGTTAAGTTACAATTCAGGACCCTATCCTAAAGCTTGCTGTTAGGAGGGAATCTGCAGCTTCCAGTGAAAGCGCTTCCAGAGGGGAGTCTAATGAGGGCAAACATTTGATGGTAGCAGCTTCCCTGCGGGAGATACTCTCTTTGCCAAAATCGCCTTATGAGCCGCAGTTAAGTTACAATTCAGTACCCTATCCTAAAGCTTGCTGTTAGGAGGGAATCTGCAGCTTGCAGTGAAAACGCTTCCAGAGGGGAGTCTAATGAGGGCAAACGTTTGATGGTAACAGCTTCCCTGCGGGAGACAGTCTCTTTGCAAAAATCGCATTATTAGGCGAAAGTAAGTTACAATTCAGGACCCTATCCTAAAGCTTGCTGTTAGGAGGGAATCTGCAGCTTGCAGTGAAAGCGCTTCCAGAGGGGAGTCTAATGAGGGCAAACATTTGGTGGCAGCAGCTTCCCTGCGAGTTATAGTCTCTTTGCCAAAATCGCATTATTAGGCGAAAGTAAGTTACAATTCAGTACCCTATCCTAAAGCTTGCTGTTAGGAGGGAATCTGCAGCTTGCAGTGAAAGCGCTTCCAGAGGGGAGTCTAATGAGGGCAAAGATTTGATGGTAGCAGC
Organism: Phaenicophaeus curvirostris; assembly: GCF_032191515.1. Lineage (NCBI taxonomy): Eukaryota > Metazoa > Chordata > Aves > Cuculiformes > Cuculidae > Phaenicophaeus > Phaenicophaeus curvirostris. The sequence goes on from NW_027206842.1 coordinate 204,919, forward strand.
TTCCCTGCGGGAGATACTCTCTTTGCCAAAATCGCATTATTAGGCGAAAGTAAGTTACAATTCAGTACCCTATCCTAAAGCTTGCTGTTAGGAGGGAATCTGCAGCTTGCAGTGAAAGCGCTTCCAGAGGGGAGTCTAATGAGGGCAAACATTTGATGGTAGCAGCTTCCCTGCGGGAGATACTCTCTTTGCTATAATCTCAGTATTAGGCGAAAGTAAGTTACAATTCAGTACCCTATCCTAAAGCTTGCTGTTAAGAGGGAATCTGCAGCTTGCAGTGAAAGCGCTTCCAGAGGGGAGTCTAACGAGGGCAAATATTTGATGGTAGCAGCTTCCCTGCGGGAGATACTCTCTTTGACAAAATCGCATTATTAGGCGAAAGTAAGTTACAATTCAGTACCCTATCCTAAAGCTTGCTGTTAGGAGGGAATCTGCCGCTTGCAGTGAAAGCGCTTCCAGAGGGGAGTCTAATGAGGGCAAACATTTGATGGTAGCAGCTTCCCTGCGGGAGATAGTCTCTTTGCCAAAATCGGCTTATTAGCATCAGTGAAGTTACAATTCAGTACCCTATCCTAAAGCTTGCTGTTAGGAGGGAATCTGGAGCTTGCAGTGAAAGCGCTTCCAGAGGGGAGTCTAATGAGGGCAAACTTTTGATGGTAACAGCTTCCGTGCGGGAGATACTCTCTTTGCCAAAATCGCATTATTAGGCGAAAGTAAGTTACAATTCAGTACCCTATCCTAAAGCTTGCTGTTAGGAGGGAATCTGCAGCTTGCAGTGAAAGCGCTTCCAGAGGGGAGTCTAATGAGGGCAAACATTTGATGGTAGCAGCTTCCCTGCGGGAGATACTCTCTTTGCCAAAATCGGCTTATTAGCCGCAGTGAAGATACAATTCAGTACCCTATCCTAAAGCTTGCTGTTAGGAGGGAATCTGCAGCTTGCAGTGAAAGCGCTTCCAGAGGGGAGTCTAATGAGGGCAAACTTTTGATGGTAGCAGCTTCCTTGCGGGAGATACTCTCTTTGCCAAAATCGCATTATTAGGCGAAAGTAAGTTACAATTCAGTACCCTATCCTAAAGCTTGCTGTTAGGAGGGAATCTGCAGCTTGCAGTGAAAGCGCTTCCAGAGGGGAGTCTAATGAGGGCAAACATTTGGTGGCAGCAGCTTCCCTGCGGGAGATAGTCTCTTTGCCAAAATCGCATTATTAGGCGAAAGTAAGTTACAATTCAGTACCCTATCCTAAAGCTTGCTGTTAGGAGGGAATCTGCAGCTTGCAGTGAAAGCGCTTCCAGAGGGGAGTCTAATGAGGGCAAATATTTGATGGTAGCAGCTTCCCTGCGGGAGATACTCTCTTTGCCAAAATCGCAATAATAGGCGAAAGTAAGTTACAATTCAGTACCTTATCCTAAAGCTTGCTGTTAGGAGGGAATCTGCAGCTTGCAGTGAAAGCGCTTCCAGAGGGGAGTCTAATGAGGGCAAACATTTGATGGTAGCAGCTTCCCTGCGGGAGATACTCTCTTTGCCAAAATCGCATTATTAGGCGAAAGTAAGTTACAATTCAGTACCCTATCCTAAAGCTTGCTGTTAGGAGGGAATCTGCAGCTTGCAGTGAAAGCGCTTCCAGAGGGGAGTCTAATGAGGGCAAACATTTGATTGTAGCAGCTTCCCTGCGGGAGATACTCTCTTTGCCAAAATCGCATTATTAGGCGAAAGTAAGATACAATTCAGAACCCTCTCCTAAAGCTTGCTGTTAGAAAGGAATCTGCAGCTTGCAGTGAAAGCGCTTCCAGAGGGGAGTCTAATGAGGGCAAACATTTGATGGTAGCAGCTTCCCTGCGGGAGATAGTCTCTTTGCCATAATCGCCTTATTAGCCGCAGTTAAGATACAATTCAGTACCCTATCCTAAAGCTTGCTGTTAGGAGGGAATCTGCAGCTTGCAGTGAAAGCGCTTCCAGAGGGGAGTCTAATGAGGGCAAACGTTTGATGGTAGCAGCTTCCCTGCGGGAGATAGTCTCTTTTCCAAAATCGCATTATTAGGCGAAAGTAAGTTACAATTCAGTACCCTATCCTAAAGCTTGCTGTTAGGAGGGAATCTGCAGCTTGCAGTGAAAGCGCTTCCAGAGGGGAGTCTAATGAGGGCAAACATTTGATGGTAGCATCTTCCGTGCGGGAGATAGTCTCTTTGCCAAAATCGCATTACTAGGCGAAAGTAAGATACAATTCAGTACCCTATCCTAAAGCTTGCTGTTAGGAGGGAATCTACAGCTTGCAGTGAAAGCGCTTCCAGAGGGGAGTCTAATGAGGGCAAACATTTTATGGTAGCAGCTTCCCTGCGGGACATATTCTCTTTGCCAAAATCGCCTTATTAGCCGCAGTTAAGTTACAATTCAGTACCCTATCCTAAAGCTTGCTGTTAGGAGGGAATCTGCAGCTTGCAGTGAAAGCGCTTCCAGAGGGGAGTCTAATGAGGGCAAACATTTGATGGTAGCAGCTTCCCTGCGGGAGATATTCTCTTTGCCAAAATCGCATTATTAGGCGAAAGTAAGATACAATTCAGTACCCTATCCTAAAGCTTGCTGTTAGGAGGGAATCTGCAGCTTGCAGTGAAAGCGCTTCCAGAGGGGAGTCTAATGAGGGCAAACGTTTGATGGTAACAGCTTCCCTGCGGGAGACAGTCTCTTTGCCAAAATCGCATTATTAAGCGACAGTAAGTTACAATTCAGTACCCTATCCTAAAGCTTGCTGTTAGGAGGGAATCTGCAGCTTGCAGTGAAAGCGCTTCCAGAGGGGAGTCTAATGAGGGCAAACATTTGGTCGCAGCAGCTTCCTGCGAGTTATAGTCTCTTTGCCAAAATCGCATTATTAGGCGAAAGTAAGTTACAATTCAGTACCCTATCCTAAAGCTTGCTGTTAGGAGGGAATCTGCAGCTTGCAGTGAAAGCGCTTCCAGAGGGGAGTCTAACGAGGGCAAACATTTGATGGTAGCAGCTTCCCTGCGGGAGATACTCTCTTTTCCAAAATCGCATTGTTAGGCGAAAGTAAGTTACAATTCAGTACCCTATCCTAAAGCTTGCTGTTAGGAAGGAATCTGCAGCTTGCAGTGAAAGCGCTTCCAGAGGGGAGTCTAATGAGGGCAAACATTTTATGGTAGCAGCTTCCCTGCGGGAGATATTCTCTTTGCCAAAATCGCCTTATTAGCCGCAGTTAAGTTACAATTCAGTACCCTATCCTAAAGCTTGCTGTTAGGAGGGAATCTGCAGCTTGCAGTGAAAGCGCTTCTAGAGGGGAGTCTAATGAGGGCAAACATTTGATGGTAGCAGCTTCCCTGCGGAGATACTCTCTTTGCCAAAATCGCATTATTAGGCGAAAGTAAGTTACAATTCAGTACACTATCCTAAAGCTTGCTGTTAGGAGGGAATCTGCAGCTTGCAGTGAAAGCGCTTCCAGAGGGGAGTCTAATGAGGGCAAAGATTTGATGGTAGCAGCTTCCCTGCGGGAGATACTCTCTTTGCCAAAATCGCATTACTAGGCGAAAGTAAGATACAATTCAGTACCCTATCCTAAAGCTTGCTGTTAGGAGGGAATCTGCAGCTTGCAGTGAAAGCGCTTCCAGAGGGGAGTCTAATGAGGGCAAACATTTGATGGTAGCAGCTTCCCTGCGGGAGATACTCTCTTTGCCAAAATCGCATTATTAGGCGAAAGTAAGTTACAATTCAGTACCCTATCCTAAAGCTTGCTGTTAGGAGGGAATCTGCAGCTTGCAGTGAAAGCGCTTCCAGAGGGGAGTCTAACGAGGGCAAACATTTGATGGTAGCAGCTTCCCTGCGGGAGATACTCTCTTTGCCAAAATCGCATTATTAGGCGAAAGTAAGTTACAATTCAGTACCCTATCCTAAAGCTTGCTGTTAGGAAGGAATCTGCAGCTTGCAGTGAAAGCGCTTCCAGAGGGGAGTCTAATGAGGGCAAACATTTGATGGTAGCAGCTTCCCTGCGGGAGATAGTCTCTTTTCCAAAATCGCATTATTAGGCGAAAGTAAGTTACAATTCAGTACCCTATCCTAAAGCTTGCTGTTAGGAGGGAATCTGCAGCTTGCAGTGAAAGCGCTTCCAGAGGGGAGTATAATGAGGGCAAACATTTGGTGGCAGCAGCTTCCCTGCGGGAGATAGTCTCTTTGCCAAAATCGCCTTATGAGCCGCAGTTAAGTTACAATTCAGTACCCTATCCTAAAGCTTGCTGTTAGGAGGGAATCTGCAGCTTGCAGTGAAAGTGCTTCCAGAGGGGAGTCTAATGAGGGCAAATATTTGATGGTAGCAGCTTCCCTGCGGGAGATACTCTCTTTGCCAAAATCGCATTATTAGGCGAAAGTAAGTTACAATTCAGTACCCTATCCTAAAGATTGCTGTTAGGAGGGAATCTGCAGCTTGCAGTGAAAGCGCTTCCAGAGGGGAGTCTAATGAGGGCAAACATTTGATGGTAGCACCTTCCCTGCGGGAGATACTCTCTTTGCCAAAATCGCATTATTAGGCGAAAGTAAGATACAATTCAGGACCCTATCCTAAAGCTTGCTGTTAGGAGGGAATCTGCAGCTTGCAGTGAAAGCGCTTCCAGAGGGGAGTCTAATGAGGGCAAACATTTGATGGTAGCAGCTTCCCTGCGGGAGATACTCTCTTTGCCAAAATCGCATTATTAGGCGAAAGTAAGTTACAATTCAGTACCCTATCCTAAAGCTTGCTGTTAGGAGGGAATCTGCAGCTTGCAGTGAAAGCGCTTCCAGAGGGGAGTGTAATGAGGGCAAATATTTGATGGTAGCAGCTTCCCTGCAGGAGATACTCTCTTTGCCAAAATCGCATTATTAGGCGAAAGTAAGTTACAATTCAGTACCCTATCCTAAAGCTTGCTGTTAGGAGGGAATCTGCAGCTTGAAGTGAATGCGCTTCCAGAGGGTAGTCTAATGAGGGCAAACATTTGATGGTAGCAGCTTCCCTGCGGGAGATACTCTCTTTGCCAAAATCGCATTATTAACGAAAGTAAGTTACAATTCAGTACCCTATCCTAAAGCTTGCTGATAGGAGGGAATCTGCAGCTTGCAGTGAAAGCGCTTCCAGAGGTGAGTCTAATGAGGGCAAAGATTTGATGGTAGCAGCTTCCCTGCGGGAGATACTCTCTTTGCCAAAATCGCATTATTAGGCGAAAGTAAGTTACAATTCATTACCCTATCCTAAAGCTTGCTGTTAGGAGGGAATCTGCAGCTTGCAGTGAAAGCGCTTCCAGAGGGGAGTCTAATGAGGGCAAACATTTGATGGTAGCAGCTTCCCTGCGGGAGATAGTCTCTTTGCCAAAATCGCATTGTTAGCCGAAAGTAAGTTACAATTCAGTACCCTATCCTAAAGCTTGCTGTTAGGAGGGAATCTGCAGCTTGCAGTGAAAGCGCTTCCAGAGGGGAGTCTAATGAGGGCAAACATTTGATGGTAGCAGCTTCCCTGCGGGAGATAGTCTCTTTGCCAAAATCGCATTATTAGGCGAAAGTAAGTTACAATTCAGTACCCTATCCTAAAGCTTGCTGTTAGGAGGGAATCTGCAGCTTGCAGTGAAAGCGCTTCCAGAGGGGAGTCTAATGAGGGCAAACATTTGATGGTAGCAGCTTCCCTGCGGGAGATATTCTCTTTGCCAAAATCGCCTTATTAGCCGCAGTTAAGTTACAATTCAGTACCCTATCCTAAAGCTTGCTGTTAGGAGGGAATCTGCAGCTTGCAGTGAAAGCGCTTCCAGAGGGGAGTCTAATGAGGGCAAAGATTTGATGGTAGCAGCTTCCCTGCGGGAGATACTCTCTTTGCCAAAATCGCATTATTAGGCGAAAGTAAGATACAATTCAGTACCCTATCCTAAAGCTTGCTGTTAGGAGGGAATCTGCAGCTTGCAGTGAAAGCGCTTCCAGAGGGGCGTCTAATGAGGGCAAACATTTGATGGTAGCACCTTCCCTGCGGGAGATACTCTCTTTGCCAAAATCGCATTATTAGGCGAAAGTAAGTTACAATTCAGTACCCTATCCTAAAGCTTGCTGTTAGGAGGGAATCTGCAGCTTGCAGTGAAAGCGCTTCCAGAGGGGAGTCTAATGAGGGCAAACATTTGATGGTAGCAGCTTCCCTGCGGGAGATATTCTCTTTGCCAAAATCGCCTTATTAGCCGCAGTTAAGTTACAATTCAGTACACTATCCTAAAGCTTGCTGTTAGGAGGGAATCTGCAGCTTGCAGTGAAAGCGCTTCCAGAGGGGAGTCTAATGAGGGCAAAGATTTGATGGTAGCAGCTTCCCTGCGGGAGATACTCTCTTTGCCAAAATCGCATTATTAGGCAAAAGTAAGATACAATTCAGTACCCTATCCTAAAGCTTGCTGTTAGGAGGGAATCTGCAGCTTGCAGTGAAAGCGCTTCCAGAGGGGAGTCTAATGAGGGCAAACACTTGATGGTAGCAGCTTCCCTGCGGGAGATAGTCTCTTTTCCAAAATCGCATTATTAGGCGAAAGTAAGTTACAATTCAGTACCCTATCCTAAAGCTTGCTGTTAGGAGGGAATCTGCAGCTTGCAGTGAAAGCGCTTCCAGAGGGGAGTCTAATGAGGGCAAACATTTGGTGGCAGCAGCTTCCCTGCGGGAGATAGTCTCTTTGCCAAAATCGCCTTATGAGCCGCAGTTAAGATACAATTCAGTACCCTATCCTAAAGCTTGCTGTTAGGAGGGAATCTGCAGCTTGCAGTGAAAGCGCTTCCAGAGGGGAGTCTAATGAGGGCAAATATTTGATGGTAGCAGCTTCCCTGCGGGAGATACTCTCTTTGCCAAAATCGCATTATTAGGCGAAAGTAAGTTACAATTCAGTACCCTATCCTAAAGCTTGCTGTTAGGAGGGAATCTGCAGCTTGAAGTGAATGCGCTTCCAGAGGGTAGTCTAACGAGGGCAAACATTTGATGGTAGCAGCTTCCCTGCGGGAGATAGTCTCTTTGCCAAAATCGCATTATTAGGCGAAAGTAAGTTACAATTCAGTACCCTATCCTAAAGCTTGCTGTTAGGAGGGAATCTGCAGCTTGCAGTGAAAGCGCTTCCAGAGGGGAGTCTAATGAGGGCAAAGATTTGATGGTAGCAGCTTCCCTGCGGGAGATACTCTCTTTGCCAAAATCGTATATTAGGCGAAAGTAAGTTACAATTCATTACCCTATCCTAAAGCTTGCTGTTAGGAGGGAATCTGCAGCTTGCAGTGAAAGCGCTTCCAGAGGGGAGTCTAATGAGGGCAAACATTTGATGGTAGCAGCTTCCCTGCGGGAGATAGTCTCTTTGCCAAAATCGCATTATTAGGCGAAAGTAAGTTACAATTCAGTACCCTATCCTAAAGCTTGCTGTTAGGAGGGAATCTGCAGCTTGCAGTGAAAGCGCTTCCAGAGGGGAGTCTAATGAGGGCAAAGATTTGATGGTAGCAGCTTCCCTGCGGGAGATACTCTCTTTGCCAAAATCGCATTATTATGCAAAAGTAAGTTACAATTCAGGACCCTATCCTAAAGCTTGCTGTTAGGAGGGAATCTGCAGCTTGCAGTGAAAGCGCTTCCAGAGGGGAGTCTAATGAGGGCAAATATTTGATGGTAGCAGCTTCCCTGCGGGAGATACTCTCTTTGCCAAAATCGCATTATTAGGCGAAAGTAAGTTACAATTCAGTACCCTATCCTAAAGCTTGCTGTTAGGAGGGAATCTGCAGCTTGCAGTGAAAGCGCTACCAGAGGGGAGTCTAACGAGGGCAAACATTTGATGGTAGCAGCTTCCCTGCGGGAGATACTCTCTTTGCCAAAATCGCATTATTAGGCGAAAGTAAGTTACAATTCATTACCCTATCCTAAAGCTTGCTGTTAGGAAGGAATCTGCAGCTTGCAGTGAAAGCGCTTCCAGAGGGGAGTCTAATGAGGGCAAACATTTGATGGTAGCAGCTTCCCTGCGGGAGATAGTCTCTTTGCCAAAATCGCCTTATTAGCCGCAGTTAAGATACAATTCAGTACCCTATCCTAAAGCTTGCTGTTAGGAGGGAATCTGCAGCTTGCAGTGAAAGCGCTTGTAGAGGGGAGTCTAATGAGGGCAAACGTTTGATGGTAACAGCTTCCCTGCGGGAGATAGTCTCTTTGCCAAAATCGCATTATTAGGCGAAAGTAAGTTACAATTCAGTACCCTATCCTAAAGCTTGCTGTTAGGAGGGAATCTGCAGCTTGCAGTGAAAGCGCTTCCAGAGGGGAGTCTAACGAGGGCAAATATTTGATGGTAGCAGCTTCCCTGCGGGAGATACTCTCTTTGCCAAATTGGCATTATTAGGCGAAAGTAAATTACAATTCAGTACACTATCCTAAAGCTTGCTGTTAGGAGGGAATCTACAGCTTGCAGTGAAAGCGCTTCCAGAGGGGAGTCTAATGAGGGCAAACATTTGATGGTAGCAGCTTCCCTGCGGGAGATATTCTCTTTGCCATAATCGCCTTATTAGCTGCAATTAAGTTACAATTCAGTACCCAATCCTAAAGCTTGCTGTTAGGAGGGAATCTGCAGCTTGCAGTGAAAGCGCTTCCAGAGGGGAGTCTAATGAGGGCAAACATTTGATGGTAGCAGCTTCCCTGCGGGAGATACTCCCTTTGCCAAAATCGCATTACTAGGCGAAAGTAAGATACAATTCAGTACCCTATCCTAAAGCTTGCTGTTAGGAGGGAATCTGCAGCTTGCAGTGAAAGCGCTTCCAGAGGGGAGTCTAATGAGGGCAAACATTTGATGGTAGCAGCTTCCCTGCGGGAGATATTCTCTTTGCCAAAATCGCCTTATTAGCCGCAGTTAAGTTACAATTCAGTACCCTATCCTAAAGCTTGCTGTTAGGAGGGAATCTGCAGCTTGCAGTGAAAGCGCTTCCAGAGGGGAGTCTAATGAGGGCAAACATTTGATGGTAGCAGCTTCCCTGCGGGAGATATTCTCTTTGCCAAAATCGCATTATTAGGCGAAAGTAAGATACAATTCAGTACCCTATCCTAAAGCTTGCTGTTAGGAGGGAATCTGCAGCTTGCAGTGAAAGCGCTTCCAGAGGGGAGTCTAATGAGGGCAAACGTTTGATGGTAACAGCTTCCCTGCGGGAGATACTCTCTTTGCCAAAATCGCATTATTAAGCGACAGTAAGTTACAATTCAGTACCCTATCCTAAAGCTTGCTGTTAGGAGGGAATCTGCAGCTTGCAGTGAAAGCGCTTCCAGAGGGGAGTCTAATGAGGGCAAACATTTGGTGGCAGCAGCTTCCTGCGAGTTATAGTCTCTTTGCCAAAATCGCATTATTAGGCGAAAGGAAGTTACAATTCAGTACCCTATCCTAAAGCTTGCTGTTAGGAGGGAATCTGCAGCTTGCAGTGAAAGCGCTTCCAGAGGGGAGTCTAATGAGGGCAAAGATTTGGTGGCAGCAGCTTCCCTGCGAGTTATAGTCTCTTTGCCAAAATCGCATTATTAGGCGAAAGTAAGTTACAATTCAGTACCCTATTCTAAAGCTTGCTGTTAGGAAGGAATCTGCAGCTTGCAGTGAAAGCGCTTCCAGAGGGGAGTCTAATGAGGGCAAACATTTGATGGTAGCAGCTTCCCTGCGGGAGATAGTCTCTTTGTCAAAATCGCATTATTAGGCGAAAGTAAGTTACAATTCAGTACCCTATCCTAAAGCTTGCTGTTAGGAGGGAATCTGCAGCTTGCAGTGAAAGCGCTTCCAGAGGGGAGTCTAATGAGGGCAAACATTTGATGGTAGCAGCTTCCCTGCGGGAGATACTCTCTTTGCCAAAATCGCATTATTAGGCGAAAGTAAGATACAATTCAGTACCCTATCCTAAATCTTGCTGTTAGGAAGGAATCTGCAGCTTGCAGTGAAAGCGCTTCCAGAGGGGAGTCTAATGAGGGCAAACATTTGATGGTAGCAGCTTCCCTGCGGGAGATAGTCTCTTTGCCAAAATCGCATTATTAGCCGCAGTTAAGTTACAATTCAGTACACTATCCTAAAGCTTGCTGTTAGGAGGGAATCTGCAGCTTGCAGTGAAAGCGCTTCCAGAGGGGAGTCTAATGAGGGCAAACATTTGATGGTAGCAGCTTCCCTGCGGGAGATACTCTCTTTGCCAAAATCGCTTTATTAGGCGAAAGTAAGATACAATTCAGTACCCTATCCTAAAGCTTGCTGTTAGGAGGGAATCTGCAGCTTGCAGTGAAAGCGCTTCCAGAGGGGAGTCTAATGAGGGCAAACATTTTATGGTAGCAGCTTCCCTGCGGGAGATACTCTCTTTGCCATAATCGCCTTATTAGCCGCAGTTAAGTTACAATTCAGTACCCTATCCTAAAGCTTGCTGTTAGGAGGGAATCTGCAGCTTGCAGTGAAAGCGCTTCCAGAGGGGAGTCTAATGAGGGCAAACATTTGATGGTAGCAGCTTCCCTGCGGGAGATACTCTTTTTGCCAAAATCGCCTTATTAGTCGAAAGTAAGGTACAATTCAGTACCCTATCTTAAAGCTTGCTGTTAGGAGGGAATCTGCAGCTTGCAGTGAAAGCGCTTCCAGAGGGGAGTCTAATGAGGGCAAACATTTGATGGTAGCAGCTTCCCTGCGGGAGATACTCTCTTTGCCAAAATCTCATTATTATCCGCAGTTAAGTTACAATTCAGTACCCTATCCTAAAGCTTGCTGTTAGGAGGGAATCTGCAGCTTGCAGTGAAAGCGCTTCCAGAGGGGAGTCTAACGAGGGCAAACATTTGATGGTAGCAGCTTCCCTGCGAGAGATACTCTCTTTGCCAAAATCGAATTATTAGGCGAAAGTAAGATACAATTCAGTACCATATCCTAAAGCTTGCTGTTATGAAGGAACCTGCAGCTTGCAGTGAAAGTGCTTCCAGAGGGGAGTCAAATGAGGGCAAACGTTTGATGGTAGCAGCTTCCCTGCGGGAGATACTCTCTTTGCCAAAATCGCTTTATTAGGCGAAAGTAAGATACAATTCAGTACCCTATCCTAAAGCTTGCTGTTAGGAGGGAATCTGCAGCTTGCAGTGAAAGCGCTTCCAGAGGGGAGTCTAACGAGGGCAAACATTTGATGGTAGCAGCTTCCCTGCGGGAGATACTCTCTTTGCCAAATTGGCATTATTAGGCGAAAGTAAGATACAATTCAGTACACTTTACTAAAGATTGCTGTTAGGAGGGAATCTACAGCTTGCAGTGAAAGCGCTTCCAGAGGGGAGTCTAATGAGGGCAAACATTTGATGGTGGCAGCTTCCCTGCGGGAGATATTCTATTTGCCAAAATCGCCTCATTAGCCGCAGTTAAGTTACAATTCAGTACCCTATCCTAAAGCTTGCTGTTAGGAGGGAATCTGCAGCTTGCAATGAAAGCGCTTCCAGAGGGGAGTCTAATGAGGGCAAACATTTGATGGTAGCAGTTTCCCTGCGGGAGATATTCTCTTTGCCAAAATCGCATTATTAGGCGAAAGTAAGATACAATTCAGTACCCTATCCTAAAGCTTGCTGTTAGGAGGGAATCTGCAGCTTGCAGTGAAAGCGCTTCCAGAGGGGAGTCTAATGAGGGCAAACATTTGGTGGCAGCAGATTCCTGCGAGTTATAGTCTCTTTGCCAAAATCGCATTATTAGGCGAAAGTAAGTTACAATTCAGTACCCTATCCTAAAGCTTGCTGTTAGGAGGGAATCTGCAGCTTGCAGTGAAAGCGCTTCCAGAGGGGAGTCTAACGAGGGCAAACATTTGATGGTAGCAGCTTCCCCGTGGGAGATACTCTCTTTGCCATAATCTCATTACTAGGCGAAAGTAAGTTACAATTCAGTACCCTATCCTAAAGCTTGCTGTTAGGAGGGAATCTGCAGCTTGCAGTGAAAGCGCTTCCAGAGGGGAGTCTAATGAGGGCAAATATTTGATGGTAGCAGCTTCCCTGCGGGAGATATTCTCTTTGCCAAAATCGCATTATTAGGCGACAGAAAGATACAATTCAGTACCCTATCCTAAAGCTTGCTGTTAGGAGGGAATCTGCAGCTTGCAGTGAAAACGCTTCCAGAGGGGAGTTTAATGAGGGTAAACGTTTGATGGTAACAGCTTCCCTGCGGGAGACAGTCTCTTTGAAAAAATCGCATTATTATGCGACAGAAAGATACAATTCAGTACCCTATCCAAAGGTTGCTGTTAGGAGGGAATCTGCAGCTTGCAGTGAAAGCGCTTCCAGAGGGGAGTCTAATGAGGGCAAACATTTGATGGTAGCAGCTTCCCTGCGGGAGATACTCTCTTTGACAAAATCGAATTATTAGGCGAAAGTAAGTTACAATTCAGTACCCTATCCTAAAGCTTGCTGTTAGGAGGGAATCTGCAGCTTGCAGTGAAAGCGCTTCCAGAGGGGAGTCTAATGAGGGCAAACATTTGATGGTAGCAGCTTCCCTGCGGGAGATACTCTCTTTGCCAAAATCGCACTAATAGGCGAAAGTAAGTTACAATTCAGTACCCTATCCTAAAGCTTGCTGTTAGGAGGGAATCTGCAGCTTGCAGTGAAAGCGCTTCCAGAGGGGAGTCTAACGAGGGCAAACATTTGGTGGCAGCAGCTTCCCTGCGAGTTATAGTCTCTTTGCCAAAATCGCATTATTAGGCGAAAGTAAGTTACAATTCAGTACCCTATCCTAAAGCTTGCTGTTAGGAAGGAATCTGCAGCTTGCAGTGAAAGCGCTTCCAGAGGGGAGTCTAATGAGGGCAAACATTTGATGGTAGCAGCTTCCCTGCGGGAGATACTCTCTTTGCCAAAATCGCCTTATGAGCCGCAGTTAAGATACAATTCAGTACCCTATCCTAAAGCTTGCTGTTAGGAGGGAATCTGCAGCTTACAGTGAAAACGCTTCCAGAGGGGAGTCTAATGAGGGCAAACGTTTGATGGTAACAGCTTCCCTGCGGGAGACAGTCTCTTTGCAAAAATCGCATTATTAGGCGACAGAAAGCTACAATTCAGTACCCTATCCTAAAGCTTGCTGTTAGGAGGGAATCTGCAGCTTGCAGTGAAAGCGCTTCCAGAGGGGAGTCTAATGAGGGCAAACATTTGGTGGCAGCAGCTTCCCTGCGAGTTATATTCTCTTTGCCAAAATCGCATTATTAGGCGAAAGTAAGTTACAATTCAGTACCCTATCCTAAAGCTTGCTGTTAGGAGGGAATCTGCAGCTTGCAGTGAAAGCGCTTCCAGAGGGGAGTCTAATGAGGGCAAACATTTGATGGTAGCAGCTTCCCTGCGGGAGATACTCTCTTTGCCAAAATCGCATTATTAGGCGAAAGTAAGTTACAATTCATTACCCTATCCTAAAGCTTGCTGTTAGGAGGGAATCTGCAGCTTGCAGTGAAAGCGCTTCCAGAGGGGAGTCTAATGAGGGCAAACATTTGATGGTAGCAGCTTCCCTGCGGGAGATACTCTCTTTGCTATAATCTCATTATTAGGCGAAAGTAAGTTACAATTCAGTACCCTATCCTAAAGCTTGCTGTTAAGAGGGAATCTGCAGCTTGCAGTGAAAGCGCTTCCAGAGGGGAGTCTAATGAGGGCAAATATTTGATGGTAGCAGCTTCCCTGCGGGAGATAGTCTCTTTGCCAAAATCGCATTATTAGGCGAAAGTAAGATACAATTCATTACCCTATCCTAAAGCTTGCTGTTAGGAGGGAATCTGCAGCTTGCAGTGAAAGCGCTTCCAGAGGGGAGTCTAATGAGGGCAAACATTTGATGGTAGCAGCTTCCCTGCGGGAGATAGTCTCTTTGCCAAAATCGGCTTATTAGCCGCAGTGAAGTTACAATTCAGTACCCTATCCTAAAGCTTGCTGTTAGGAGGGAATCTGCAGCTTGCAGTGAAAGCGCTTCCAGAGGGTAGTCTAATGAGGGCAAATATTTGATGGTAGCAGCTTCCCTGCGGGAGATAGTCTCTTTTCCAAAATCGCATTATTAGGCGAAAGTAAGTTACAATTCAGTACCCTATCCTAAAGCTTGCTGTTAGGAGGGAATCTGCAGCTTGCAGTGAAAGCGCTTCCAGAGGGGAGTCTAATGAGGGCAAACATTTGATGGTAGCAGCTTCCCTGCGGGAGATACTCTCTTTGCCAAAATCGCATTATTAGGCGAAAGTAAGTTACAATTCAGTACCCTATCCTAAAGCTTGCTGTTAGGAGGGAATCTGCAGCTTGCAGTGAAAGCGCTTCCAGAGGGGAGTCTAATGAGGGCAAACATTTGATGGTAGCAGCTTCCCTGCGGGAGATATTCTCTTTGCCAAAATCGCTTTATTAGGCGAAAGTAAGTTACAATTCAGTACCCTATCCTAAAGCTTGCTGTTAGGAGGGAATCTGCAGCTTGCAGTGAAAGCGCTTCCAGAGGGGAGTCTAATGAGGGCAAACATTTGATGGTAGCAGCTTCCCTGCGGGAGATACTCTCTTTGCCAAAATCGCATTATTAGGCGAAAGTAAGTTACAATTCAGTACCCTATCCTAAAGCTTGCTGTTAGGAGGGAATCTGCAGCTTGCAGTGAAAGCGCTTCCAGAGGGGAGTCTAATGAGGGCAAACATTTGATGGTAGCAGCTTCCCTGCGGGAGATACTCTCTTTGCCAAAATCGCATTATTAGGCGAAAGTAAGTTACAATTCAGTACCCTATCCTAAAGCTTGCTGTTAGGAGGGAATCTGCAGCTTGCAGTGAAAGCGCTTCCAGAGGGGAGTCTAATGAGGGCAAATATTTGATGGTAGCAGCTTCCCTGCAGGAGATATTCTCTTTGCCATAATCGCCTTATTATCCGCAGTTAAGTTACAATTCAGTACCCTATCCTAAAGCTTGCTGTTAGGAGGGAATCTGCAGCTTGCAGTGAAAGCGCTTCCAGAGGGGAGTCTAATGAGGGCAAACATTTGATGGTAGCAGCTTCCCTGCCGGAGATAGTCTCTTTTCCAAAATCGCATTATTAGGCGAAAGTAAGTTACAATTCAGTACCCTATCCTAAAGCTTGCTGTTAGGAGGGAATCTGCAGCTTGCAGTGAAAGCGCTTCCAGAGGGGAGTCTAATGAGGGCAAACATTTGATGGTAGCAGCTTCCCTGCGGGAGATATTCTCTTTGCCAAAATCGCTTTATTAGACGAAAGTAAGTTACAATTCAGTACCCTATCCTAAAGCTTGCTGTTAGGAGGGAATCTGCAGCTTGCAGTGAAAGCGCTTCCAGAGGGGAGTCTAATGAGGGCAAACATTTGATGGTAGCAGCTTCCCTGCGGGAGATATTCTCTTTGCCAAAATCGCTTTATTAGACGAAAGTGAGTTACAATTCAGTACCCTATCCTAAAGCTTGCTGTTAGGAGGGAATCTGCAGCTTGCAGTGAAAGCGCTTCCAGAGGGGAGTCTAATGAGGGCAAACATTTGATGGTAGCAGCTTCCCTGCCGGAGATACTCTCTTTGCCATAATCGCATTATTAGGCGAGAGTAAGTTTCAATTCAGTATCCTATCCTAAAGCTTGCTGTTAGGAGGGAATCTGCAGCTTGCAGTGAAAGCGCTTCCAGAGGGGAGTCTAATGAGGGCAAACATTTGATGGTAGCAGCTTCCCTGCGGGAGATACTCTCTTTGCCAAAATCGCATTATTAGGCGAAAGTAAGTTACAATTCATTACCCTATCCTAAAGCTTGCTGTTAGGGGGGAATCTGCAGCTTGCAGTGAAAGCGCTTCCAGAGGGGAGTCTAATGAGGGCAAACATTTGATGGTAGCAGCTTCCCTGCGGGAGATACTCTCTTTTCCAAAATCGCATTATTAGGCGAAAGTAAGTTACAATTCAGTACCCTATCCTAAAGCTTGCTGTTAGGAGGGAATCTGCAGCTTGCAGTGAAAGCGCTTCACGAGGGGAGTCTAACGAGGGCAAACATTTGATGGTAGCAGCTTCCCTGCGGGAGATACTCTCTTTGCCAAAATCGCATTATTAGGCGAAAGTAAGTTACAATTCAGTACCCTATCCTAAAGCTTGCTGTTAGGAGGGAATCTGCAGCTTGCAGTGAAAGCGCTTCCAGAGGGGAGTCTAATGAGGGCAAACATTTGATGGTAGCAGCTTCCCTGCGGGAGATACTCTCTTTGCCAAAATCGCATTATTAGGCGAAAGTAAGTTACAATTCAGTACCCTATCCTAAAGCTTGCTGTTAGGAGGGAATCTGCAGCTTGCAGTGAAAGCGCTTCCAGAGGGGAGTCTAATGTGGGCAAACATTTGATGGTAGCAGCTTCCCTGCGGGAGATACTCTCTTTGCCAAAATCGCATTATTAGGCGAAAGTAAGTTACAATTCAGTACCCTATCCTAAAGCTTGCTGTTAGGAGGGCATCTGCAGCTTGCAGTGAAAGCGCTTCCAGAGGGGAGTCTAATGAGGGCAAATATTTGATGGTAGCAGCTTCCCTGCGGGAGATATTCTCTTTGCCATAATCGCCTTATTAGCCGCAGTTAAGTTACAATTCAGTACCCTATCCTAAAGCTTGCTGTTAGGAGGGAATCTGCAGCTTGCAGTGAAAGCGCTTCCAGAGGGGCGTCTAATGAGGGCAAACATTTGATGGTAGCAACTTCCCTGCCGGAGATACTCTCTTTGCCAAAATCGCATTAATAGACGAAAGTAAGTTACAATTCAGTACCCTATCCTAAAGCTTGCTGTTAGGAGGGAATCTGCAGCTTGCAGTGAAAGCGCTTCCAGAGGGGAGTCTAACGAGGGCAAACATTTGATGGTAGCAGCTTCCCTGCGGGAGATACTCTCTTTGCCAAAATCGCATTATTAGGCGAAAGTAAGTTACAATTCAGTACCCTATCCTAAAGCTTGCTGTTAGGAGGGAATCTGCAGCTTGCAGTGAAAGCGCTTCCAGAGGGGAGTCTAATGAGGGCAAACATTTGATGGTAGCAGCTTCCCTGCGGGAGATACTCTCTTTGCCAAAATCGCATTATTAGGCGAAAGTAAGTTACAATTCAGTACCCTATCCTAAAGCTTGCTGTTAGGAGGGAATCTGCAGCTTGCAGTGAAAGCGCTTCCAGAGGGGAGTCTAATGAGGGCAAACATTTGATGGTAGCAGCTTCCCTGCGGGAGATACTCTCTTTGCCAAAATCGCATTATTAGGCGAAAGTAAGTTACAATTCAGTACCCTATCCTAAAGCTTGCTGTTAGGAGGGAATCTGCAGCTTGCAGTGAAAGCGCTTCCAGAGGGGAGTCTAATGAGGGCAAAGATTTGATGGTAGCAGCTTCCCTGCGGGAGATACTCTCTTTGCCAAAATCGCATTATTAGGCGAAAGTAAGTTACAATTCAGTACCCTATCCTAAAGCTTGCTGTTAGGAGGGAATCTGCAGCTTGCAGTGAAAGCGCTTCCAGAGGGGAGTCTAACGAGGGCAAACATTTGATGGTAGCAGCTTCCCTGCGGGAGATAGTCTCTTTGCCAAAATCGCATTATTAGGCGAAAGTAAGTTACAATTCAGTACCCTATCCTAAAGCTTGCTGTTAGGAGGGAATCTGCAGCTTGCAGTGAAAGCGCTTCCAGAGGGGAGTCTAATGAGGGCAAATATTTGATGGTAGCAGCTTCCCTGCGGGAGATATTCTCTTTGCCATAATCGCCTTATTAGCCGCAGTTAAGTTACAATTCAGTACCCTATCCTAAAGCTTGCTGTTAGGAGGGAATCTGCAGCTTGCAGTGAAAGCGCTTCCAGAGGGGAGTCTAATGAGGGCAAAAATTTGATGGTAGCAGCTTCCCTGCGGGAGATACTCTCTTTGCCAAAATCGCATTATTAGGCGAAAGTAAGTTACAATTCAGTACCCTATCCTAAAGCTTGCTGTTAGGAGGGAATCTGCAGCTTGCAGTGAAAGCGCTTCCAGAGGAGAGTCTAATGAGGGCAAATATTTGATGGTAGCAGCTTCCCTGCGGGAGATAGTCTCTTTTCCAAAATCGCATTATTAGGCGAAAGTAAGTTACAATTCAGTACCCTATCCTAAAGCTTGCTGTTAGGAGGGAATCTGCAGCTTGCAGTGAAAGCGCTTCCAGAGGGGAGTCTAATGAGGGCAAACATTTGATGGTAGCAGCTTCCCTGCGGGAGATACTCTCTTTGCCAAAATCGCATTATTAGGCGAAAGTAAGTTACAATTCAGTACCCTATCCTAAAGCTTGCTGTTAGGAGGGAATCTGCAGCTTGCAGTGAAAGCGCTTCCAGAGGGGAGTCTAATGAGGGCAAACATTTGATGGTAGCAGCTTCCCTGCGGGAGATATTCTCTTTGCCAAAATCGCTTTATTAGACGAAAGTAAGTTACAATTCAGTACCCTATCCTAAAGCTTGCTGTTAGGAGGGAATCTGCAGCTTGCAGTGAAAGCGCTTCCAGAGGGGAGTCTAATGAGGGCAAACATTTGATGGTAGCAGCTTCCCTGCGGGAGATATTCTCTTTGCCAAAATCGCTTTATTAGACGAAAGTGAGTTACAATTCAGTACCCTATCCTAAAGCTTGCTGTTAGGAGGGAATCTGCAGCTTGCAGTGAAAGCGCTTCCAGAGGGGAGTCTAATGAGGGCAAACATTTGATGGTAGCAGCTTCCCTGCCGGAGATACTCTCTTTGCCATAATCGCATTATTAGGCGAGAGTAAGTTTCAATTCAGTATCCTATCCTAAAGCTTGCTGTTAGGAGGGAATCTGCAGCTTGCAGTGAAAGCGCTTCCAGAGGGGAGTCTAATGAGGGCAAACATTTGATGGTAGCAGCTTCCCTGCGGGAGATACTCTCTTTGCCAAAATCGCATTATTAGGCGAAAGTAAGTTACAATTCATTACCCTATCCTAAAGCTTGCTGTTAGGGGGGAATCTGCAGCTTGCAGTGAAAGCGCTTCCAGAGGGGAGTCTAATGAGGGCAAACATTTGATGGTAGCAGCTTCCCTGCGGGAGATACTCTCTTTTCCAAAATCGCATTATTAGGCGAAAGTAAGTTACAATTCAGTACCCTATCCTAAAGCTTGCTGTTAGGAGGGAATCTGCAGCTTGCAGTGAAAGCGCTTCACGAGGGGAGTCTAACGAGGGCAAACATTTGATGGTAGCAGCTTCCCTGCGGGAGATACTCTCTTTGCCAAAATCGCATTATTAGGCGAAAGTAAGTTACAATTCAGTACCCTATCCTAAAGCTTGCTGTTAGGAGGGAATCTGCAGCTTGCAGTGAAAGCGCTTCCAGAGAGGAGTCTAATGAGGGCAAAGATTTGATGGTAGCAGCTTCCCTGCGGGAGATAGTCTCTTTGCCAAAATCGC
Organism: Phaenicophaeus curvirostris; assembly: GCF_032191515.1. NCBI lineage: Eukaryota > Metazoa > Chordata > Aves > Cuculiformes > Cuculidae > Phaenicophaeus > Phaenicophaeus curvirostris. The sequence continues at coordinate 224,203 of NW_027206842.1, forward strand.
ATTATTAGGCGAAAGTAAGTTACAATTCAGTACCCTATCCTAAAGCTTGCTGTTAGGAGGGAATCTGCAGCTTGCAGTGAAAGCGCTTCCAGAGGGGAGTCTAATGAGGGCAAACATTTGATGGTAGCAGCTTCCCTGCGGGAGATACTCTCTTTGCCAAAATCGCATTATTAGGCGAAAGTAAGTTACAATTCAGTACCCTATCCTAAAGCTTGCTGTTAGGAGGGAATCTGCAGCTTGCAGTGAAAGCGCTTCCAGAGGGGAGTCTAATGTGGGCAAACATTTGATGGTAGCAGCTTCCCTGCGGGAGATACTCTCTTTGCCAAAATCGCATTATTAGGCGAAAGTAAGTTACAATTCAGTACCCTATCCTAAAGCTTGCTGTTAGGAGGGCATCTGCAGCTTGCAGTGAAAGCGCTTCCAGAGGGGAGTCTAATGAGGGCAAATATTTGATGGTAGCAGCTTCCCTGCGGGAGATATTCTCTTTGCCATAATCGCCTTATTAGCCGCAGTTAAGTTACAATTCAGTACCCTATCCTAAAGCTTGCTGTTAGGAGGGAATCTGCAGCTTGCAGTGAAAGCGCTTCCAGAGGGGCGTCTAATGAGGGCAAACATTTGATGGTAGCAACTTCCCTGCCGGAGATACTCTCTTTGCCAAAATCGCATTAATAGGCGAAAGTAAGTTACAATTCAGTACCCTATCCTAAAGCTTGCTGTTAGGAGGGAATCTGCAGCTTGCAGTGAAAGCGCTTCCAGAGGGGAGTCTAACGAGGGCAAACATTTGATGGTAGCAGCTTCCCTGCGGGAGATACTCTCTTTGCCAAAATCGCATTATTAGGCGAAAGTAAGTTACAATTCAGTACCCTATCCTAAAGCTTGCTGTTAGGAGGGAATCTGCAGCTTGCAGTGAAAGCGCTTCCAGAGGGGAGTCTAATGAGGGCAAACATTTGATGGTAGCAGCTTCCCTGCGGGAGATACTCTCTTTGCCAAAATCGCATTATTAGGCGAAAGTAAGTTACAATTCAGTACCTTATCCTAAAGCTTGCTGTTAGGAGGGAATCTGCAGCTTGCAGTGAAAGCGCTTCCAGAGGGGAGTCTAATGAGGGCAAACATTTGATGGCAGCAGCTTCCCTGCGGGAGATACTCTCTTTGCCAAAATCGCATTATTAGGCGAAAGTAAGTTACAATTCAGTACCCTATCCTAAAGCTTGCTGTTAGGAGGGAATCTGCAGCTTGCAGTGAAAGCGCTTCCAGAGGGGAGTCTAATGAGGGCAAAGATTTGATGGTAGCAGCTTCCCTGCGGGAGATACTCTCTTTGCCAAAATCGCATTATTAGGCGAAAGTAAGTTACAATTCAGTACCCTATCCTAAAGCTTGCTGTTAGGAGGGAATCTGCAGCTTGCAGTGAAAGCGCTTCCAGAGGGGAGTCTAACGAGGGCAAACATTTGATGGTAGCAGCTTCCCTGCGGGAGATAGTCTCTTTGCCAAAATCGCATTATTAGGCGAAAGTAAGTTACAATTCAGTACCCTATCCTAAAGCTTGCTGTTAGGAGGGAATCTGCAGCTTGCAGTGAAAGCGCTTCCAGAGGGGAGTCTAATGAGGGCAAATATTTGATGGTAGCAGCTTCCCTGCGGGAGATATTCTCTTTGCCATAATCGCCTTATTAGCCGCAGTTAAGTTACAATTCAGTACCCTATCCTAAAGCTTGCTGTTAGGAGGGAATCTGCAGCTTGCAGTGAAAGCGCTTCCAGAGGGGAGTCTAATGAGGGCAAAAATTTGATGGTAGCAGCTTCCCTGCGGGAGATACTCTCTTTGCCAAAATCGCATTATTAGGCGAAAGTAAGTTACAATTCAGTACCCTATCCTAAAGCTTGCTGTTAGGAGGGAATCTGCAGCTTGCAGTGAAAGCGCTTCCAGAGGAGAGTCTAATGAGGGCAAATATTTGATGGTAGCAGCTTCCCTGCGGGAGATAGTCTCTTTTCCAAAATCGCATTATTAGGCGAAAGTAAGTTACAATTCAGTACCCTATCCTAAAGCTTGCTGTTAGGAGGGAATCTGCAGCTTGCAGTGAAAGCGCTTCCAGAGGGGAGTCTAATGAGGGCAAACATTTGATGGTAGCAGCTTCCCTGCGGGAGATACTCTCTTTGCCAAAATCGCATTATTAGGCGAAAGTAAGTTACAATTCAGTACCCTATCCTAAAGCTTGCTGTTAGGAGGGAATCTGCAGCTTGCAGTGAAAGCGCTTCCACAGGGTAGTCTAATGAGGGCAAACATTTGATGGTAGCAGCTTCCCTGCGGGAGATACTCTCTTTGCCAAAATCGCATTATTAGGCGAAAGTAAGTTACAATTCAGTACCCTATCCTAAAGCTTGCTGTTAGGAGGGAATCTGCAGCTTGCAGTGAAAGCGCTTCCAGAGGGGAGTCTAATGAGGGCAAACATTTGATGGTAGCAGCTTCCCTGCGGGAGATACTCTCTTTGCCATAATCGCATAATTAGGCGAAAGTAAGTTACAATTCAGTACCCTATCCTAAAGCTTGCTGTTAGGAGGGAATCTGCAGCTTGCAGTGAAAGCGCTTCCAGAGGGGAGTCTAACGAGGGCAAACATTTGATGGTAGCAGCTTCCCTGCGGGAGATACTCTCTTTGCCAAAATCGCATTATTAGGCGAAAGTAAGATACAATTCAGAACCCTCTCCTAAAGCTTGCTGTTAGAAAGGAATCTGCAGCTTGCAGTGAAAGCGCTTCCAGAGGGGAGTCTAATGAGGGCAAACATTTGATGGTAGCAGCTTCCCTGCGGGAGATAGTCTCTTTGCCATTATCGCATTATTAGCCGCAGTTAAGTTACAATTCAGTACCCTATCCTAAAGCTTGCTGTTAGGAGGGAATCTGCAGCTTGCAGTGAAAGCGCTTCCAGAGGGGAGTCTAATGAGGGCAAACATTTGATGGTAGCAGCTTCCCTGCCGGAGATACTCTCTTTGCCAAAATCGCATTATTAGGCGAAAGTAAGTTACAATTCAGTACCCTATCCTAAAGCTTGCTGTTAGGAGGGAATCTGCAGCTTGCAGTGAAAGCGCTTCCAGAGGGGATTCTAATGAGGGCAAACATTTAGATGGTAGCAGCTTCCCTGCGGGAGATAGTCTCTTTGCCAAAATCGCATTATTAGGCGAAAGTAAGTTACAATTCAGTACCCTATCCTAAAGCTTGCTGTTAGGAGGGAATCTGCAGCTTGCAGTGAAAGCGCTTCCAGAGGGGAGTCTAATGAGGGCAAACATTTGATGGTAGCAGCTTCCCTGCGGGAGATAGTCTCTTTGCCAAAATCGCATTATTAGGCGAAAGTAAGTTACAATTCAGTACCCTATCCTAAAGCTTGCTGTTAGGAGGGAATCTGCAGCTTGCAGTGAAAGCGCTTCCAGAGGGGAGTCTAACGAGGGCAAACATTTGATGGTAGCAGCTTCCCTGCGGGTGATACTCTCTTTGCCAAAATCGCATTATTAGGCGAAAGTAAGTTACAATTCAGTACCCTATCCTAAAGCTTGCTGTTAGGAGGGAATCTGCAGCTTGCAGTGAAAGCGCTTCCAGAGGGGAGTCTAATGAGGGCAAATATTTGATGGTAGCATCTTCCCCGCGGGAGATATTCTCTTTGCCAAAATCGCCTTATTAGCCGCAGTTAAGTTACAATTCAGTACACTATCCTAAAGCTTGCTGTTAGGAGGGAATCTGCAGCTTGCAGTGAAAGCGCTTCCAGAGGGGAGTCTAACGAGGGCAAACTTTTGATGGTAACAGCTTCCCTGCGGGAGATACTCTCTTTGCCAAAATCGCATTATTAGGCGAAAGTAAGTTACAATTCAGTACCCTATCCTAAAGCTTGCTGTTAGGAGGGAATCTGCAGCTTGCAGTGAAATCGCTTCCAGAGGGGAGTCTAATGAGGGCAAACATTTGGTGGCAGCAGCTTCCCTGCGAGTTATAGTCTCTTTGCCAAAATCGCATTATTAGGCGAAAGTAAGTTACAATTCAGTACCCTATTCTAAAGCTTGCTGTTAGGAGGGAATCTGCAGCTTGCAGAGAAAGCGCTTCCAGAGGGGAGTCTAATGAGGGCAAACATTTGATGGTAGCAGCTTCCCTGCGGGAGATACTCTCTTTGCCAAAATCGCATTATTAGGCGAAAGTAAGTTACAATTCAGTACCCTATCCTAAAGCTTGCTGTTAGGAGGGAATCTGCAGCTTGCAGAGAAAGCGCTTCCAGAGGGGAGTCTAATGAGGGCAAACATTTGATGGTAGCAGCTTCCCTGCGGGAGATAGTCTCTTTGCCAAAATCGCATTATTAGGCGAAAGTAAGTTACAATTCAATGCCCTATCCTAAAGCTTGCTGTTAGGAGGGAATCTGCAGCTTGCAGTGAAAGCGCTTCCAGAGGGGAGTCTAACGAGGGCAAACATTTGATGGTAGCAGCTTCCCTGCGGGAGATACTCTCTTTGCCAAAATCGCCTTATTAGGCGAAAGTAAGATACAATTCAGTACCCTATCCTAAAGCTTGCTGTTAGGAGGGAATCTGCAGCTTGCAGTGAAAGCGCTTCCAGAGGGGAGTCTAATGAGGGCAAACATTTGATGGTAGCAGCTTCCCTGCGGGAGATATTCTCTTTGCCAAAATCGCTTTATTAGACGAAAGTGAGTTACAATTCAGTACCCTATCCTAAAGCTTGCTGTTAGGAGGGAATCTGCAGCTTGCAGTGAAAGCGCTTCCAGAGGGGAGTCTAATGAGGGCAAACATTTGATGGTAGCAGCTTCCCTGCCGGAGATACT